>NC_068970.1:64301129-64595644 GCF_016808095.1 Vigna angularis | reverse complement strand
CTTCTGCAACGATGATAGGGTCATTGGTTTCGCTTTGTGTGTTGTTTTTTGGACTGTTAGTTACGAATGATAATGAAGCTAGACGTGGTTATTTTAGTTACAGCCTAAAAATTTGAATCTGATGACGGTGGCACACACATTATTCCAAATAATGATTTGTTAAAAAGCTATTTCAAATGGAATGGTGAAGAGAGACCTATTGATCAAGATCACACATTCATGTGGAAATTTAACTTGGAGTCCCTAAAGACGAGCAGCATGAGCCTTAGACTCTGTGATGCTAGCAGCTTCACTTTTGAGATCAATCCGCTTGATTTTGACTTTCGGTGGCCAAATTACGACTCAGTTGTGGGAGAGTTCAAATCAGTTGTCACAATAAAAGAATGCGGCATATGCCCTCTTTATAGAAGCGGAAGCAATGTTACAGAGTCTTGAAGGGAAACAAAGGAAGATAGGAAGAGGAAGGCAGAAAGCTACTTAGTGTTCTGCTAATTGATCTTCCGTTGGTGAGTGTGGCTTATAACCAATACTTATTAATTACAAAATTTCAAAACGTTAAACTTTTATTATGAATTTCTCATTTTTAATTTATTTTGTTTTTATTTACATTTTTAATGGCATTTTACAGGTGGGTTCGTTCAGACAAGATTTGTAAGTTATTGTTAGATATAGTTTGATTTGTAAGTTATTGTTAGATATAGTTTGATTTGGACGTAAGTTGAGTTGCTCCGTTGTCCCAAAGTTACATTTTCTTGAAACTCTTCATTTTAATTTCTTTAGCATATTTTGGCTTTCATTTGCAGCGAAGGCATTATGAAATCTTGAGGAGCTGCATTTGCAAGGGTAATTCGTAAATGGGAAAATGTTTCTGCCAATTGAATATCATATCATTGTATTTGGATTGTGCATGGAGCTGTAAAACCATAAAATTGTTTATTGGTTAACTTGGATGACTGAAGATGATAAGAAGTTATTTGTTGTTGTTCTTCGTTTATTCACTTTGAGACACCTTGTTTCATTTGAGCAGTGACTTATAAAAGCTACTAGAGTGTGATGGTTAATTCTTTATAATTGTAGTTAGACAGTAAAGTCGAAGACAGTTTATTTGAATTTATAATTATTTGGATATAGGTTTAAAGACTCCTATTAAGAAGGTCTTCATTAATTATCTTATGATTTCTCAGTTGCATTCTCTCGTCTTATTCGTGTCTTAGTTTTGAGAGGCTTTGTAAGTTTCTGATTCCTTATTCCATAAGCATAAAAATAAATTTATCAAACACGTATTGATATCTACTATTTAAAAATATTTTATCTTTTTATCAATAAAATATCTGATTTGTAAAATAATAATATTTTTATTATTACAATATCTAATAATTTTTTATATTAATAATTTTAACATATTCAGTTTAAATTTAAATTGATACAATAATAATCATATATATTTAATATCTTTTTAAGAATTATATATTTTTCGATATGTATATAATTATGGTATACTATTATTTTCCAAATAAAAATACTGATATATCGGACGTGTCTTATCTGATACACATATTTTTTCTGAGTCAAGCACAAAACCATTCATACATATAATATATAAGGTCTTCAGATTTTTTAAATTAAAAACTCAATATCAATTATATGTCTTTATTGTCAAAATAAATTATATAAAAATGGTAAATAAATTATTAATGCGGGAGATTTTTTAATTTTATTTGTTGAAATTCTATTATACATAAACTAAAAAATGCTAATTTTTTACTATTTAAGATGTAATTTGTGGTTGTTAAAAATTGTTACAGATATTATTTTCAGCTATTAAAGTAATTGCCAAAACTACCTACGTCAAAACTTGTTTATTATTACAATAAATTTTACTAATTTTTTTATTTAATAATTTAATTTATATTTAATTAAATAATATATTTTAATGTTTTATTATTATTTGTTAAACTGCTACAATAATGTGAAAAACTGGTTGTCAAAATATTCCTTTCCATATTTAAATGTTTATATAGCTAATAAATCGAAATAATAATTAACGTAATAAAACCTCACGATATCATAGCCCACGAAAACATGTTAAAACAATTCAGCTAACAAATAGTTAAAACAATTACAATAATTTTTTTAAAACATTCATAATTCAAATATGAAAAACAAAATGATCTCAGTTTTTTTTAACAACACCAAATTAACAAAATAATCTCAGTCACAATAATTAATTAACAACACCAAATTGGCTCATTTTTTTTATCTCTTTGATAATTTCAAATACTACAAGATGTTAAACAGTCAAATAATTCACATTAGTAATTGGTTTTAGATTGTTAGAATAGTAGAAAAGTATATAATTAAACAGCTGACTCTGAATTATAAAATTCATTTTCATAAATATCAATACGAATAAAAAGTCAATTTCTCAACTACAAACTAGGTTTGGTTAGATTAATGTTTAAGTATAAGAAGTTGAAATGTTTGGTTAGATTAAATTTATTATTATATATTGTTTTTATACAATTTATTTACGTCTGAAATTTTTATCTCCTGTCCTTCATTCACCTTAATGTCAATCTTCCATTTTTTGCCTATTACATAGCATCGTGTTGGCCTTTATATTTATATGTGTTCAGATCAAGTTTTGCTTAGTCCCTTCCTTTTCAAAAATATATTGTGCTTTTCCTTTAAAATATATTTTAGTTTTACTTCCAATTGGATGAGTTGCATTGCCTTTTACTTTAATTTATAGGTGGAAACTCTTGAAGTTAATTTGTAGGCAACACTTCATTTCCCACTTCGTCCACTTTACTAAAGTTAATGCAAAGGTACTTTTGTTCTGAGAAGTATCCATTTCAAAGCATTGGAGCATCTTCTACATTTCTAATTAGTGGTCCTTGTGAGTCCTGCGAAGCAAGATGCTGCTAGAGAAGTTACTCGCTCCCTTGTCATGAAAACTACACCAGAAATTATATATATTTTGTTATTAAAAATTATTATCTTATGGATTTTAAAGTTAAAATGTTCTCTTTCTTTTATCTCTCCTTCTTTATTCGTGGGATTTCATTCGTTTGGAAGAGGCTTCGTAACTTTCTGATTTCTGAAAGCATAAAACCGTTCACACACACACACACACACATATATATATATATATATATATATATATATATATATATATATATATATATATATATATATATATATAAGATTGTTTTGGCACGCTACAATAATACTGCTATATGAATCCATTATTCTTTACAAAAAAAACAGTGAATTAAAAGTAGAATCTCAATTAAATTTCTTTATAAGAAAATAAATTATATAAAAATGGTAAATAAATTATTAATAAATAACACCCTTATCTGCTTGAGATTTTTTTTTTTAATTTTACTTGTGTTTTACAAGGAGAGTATAATGTACTTAATAATTTTAAAAAATTACAAATTTAATAAAAGAGTCTTATTTTATCTTACACCATACCATTATCATAAATTTAGTAGTATGAATTTAGTTATGTTGGTATAGTGGTTAATAACAACTTAAAGATGCTAATTTGAACAAAATGACATAGATTGTGTAAGGACTAGGAGGACCGGTGTATTTATCCAATTGGGCCAATCCATTTTGATGGTAGTATATAAACAAAAGTTTTGAAATTTCGTGTCACTTTCTGCATGCATTTCTTCTTTCCAAAAATTTTTAAGTTTCCTTTTCTCCTTCTTCTCTCTACAATTTCTCTCTAAATTTTCTTCATCTCACTTCATCTGATCTACAATCAGATTGTGTCTAAATGATCTTGGTGTAAAGGACTTCTTCTTTCATCGATCAAGTTTGTGTTTTAAATGGATAAGTTTCGTTTCTTAAGTTTTTGTGAATTCTGGAAAATTCTGTCACATGCAAGACAATTCTATTGGTTGCATGTATACTTCAATCCTATTTTCTTCTTTCTAACTTCATTTATGGTCTGTTGGGTGGTCTTTCCTCACAAATCGGTGAAGTATGGGTGTTTATAGGATTTTCTGGTGGGAAAGTAATTTTTGGAAAAGTTAAACGTTGTTCTGTTCCGTCAAAAAGGTAAGGGAAGCTAGTTAATTTAACTAATTTGTGAATGATGTATGAAAATAGTAATGACATATGCCCTAGCCATGGTTAATCATACTTAAGAAGAGTTGGATTCATCTATGAAAGGTGGGTCCGAGCTCTAATCATCATGAGCCATCAACATGTTCTTAGTAAAATTGTGTGTATTTTAGACCTTGTATTAATGGTCAAATAGTATAGTATTTAATTTTAGGCCTTGTATTAAGGGCTAAGTATTGTATGGTTTGTAATCTTATTTTTAAAGAGTGTGTCCCACCATGGGACATGATGGCCACATGGCAAGCTCTTAAGTGAAGAGTTTTTCTTAAGAAGAAAGTGGTCATGTGTCATTTTCTAAGTGGAGAAACTCTTACTAAAGTGGATTGCCATATGTCACTCTAAGAGTGGAGAAACTTTGCAAAAGTGGATTGTCACATGGCACTTTAAGAGTGGAGGAACTTTGCAAAAGTGGATTGCCACATGCTACTTTAAGAGTGGAGAACTTTGCAAAAGTGGATTGCCACATGCTACTTCAAGAGTGGAGAAGACTTTACAAAAGTGGATTGCCACATGACACTCTAAGAGTGGAGAAACTTTGTAAGAGTGGATTCCCACATGTCTCTTTAAGAGTGGGTAGTTTTAGGGTTTATTATCTACTTTGGAGACACCTTTCTCTGTAAATAGAAGGGTCTCATTCCTTGTAAAATCACTTGATGAATTTGAATGTTATTATGCCAAAATGTGTGCAAACATATCTTGTCTCAAGTCAAGGCTAGAGCATCCCATGAGGTCCCGTTAACCACCCTTCTCTAGAGTTGGCCCAACCTCTCCGAAGATCCATCAAACACCTCCATCTTACCACAAATACTCACCAAAACCTCACCAATATTGTGAGTCCACCACCATATCCATAACTTCCGCACAAATTCCATCTCCATAGCTTCATCTTCGCGCTTTGGCCCAACCTAGCTCGAGGAGGACGTTATCAAATAGTGTTTGCTGATTTTACATGTATGTATAATTGAATGATTATGTATTTTGTATATTGGTTTGAATAATTAAGTGTTATGATTGTGATGAATATGTTTCTGCATATTATGAGTAAGTGGTCGAGTGGATTGAGAGGAATTGGGTTGGTGAATCTGGGTAATCTGGATTTGGTATGAGTATGATTGGT
Source organism: Vigna angularis (assembly GCF_016808095.1). Classification (NCBI taxonomy): domain Eukaryota; kingdom Viridiplantae; phylum Streptophyta; class Magnoliopsida; order Fabales; family Fabaceae; genus Vigna; species Vigna angularis. The sequence continues at coordinate 64,590,387 of NC_068970.1, read as the reverse complement.
ATGAAGAATCTGGGTAAGTTATAGGATACAAGATTGGAGTATCAGAAATTAGGAAGAATGAGTAGATTTTAGGTAAACTTAAGTTTTATCATAGTTTGCAGTCATTCTACAGAATTACGTAGTTTTATTGAGGGTTCTGTTTTGACCGCTCGGTCTTTTCTTGTGTTCGGTTTTACACTAGTGTTCTGTAGTACACTAGTGTTCGGTCTTACACTAGTATTCTGTAGTACACTAGTGTTCGGTCTTACACTAGTATTCCGTAGTACACTAGCATTCAGTCTTATATTTGTGTTCCTTATTACACTGGTATTCAATATTATTTAGAATTTGGTTTATATATAGTTTTCAATCTAGTCATAGTGCTCGGTATTACTCTAGTAATCGGTCTAGTTCTAGTATTAGATATCATTCTAGTGTTCGGATAATTTAATGATTAGTTATATTTGAGTGTTCTACTTAAGTCCAGAGTGTCCGGTCTGAGGTGGTGCTTTGTTTTAAGAGTTCAGTATTGTGTTAGTAATTGACTTTCTACTAGGACTCAGTTATGTTGTACTCGGTATCTTTTAGTGGTCGGTTCGTATAAGTGTTCGATCACCTTTTTCAGTCATACTTATTATGTAACGTTCGGTCCTGTTCTTTGGGTAGTGAGAAATCGTCCGGTCTCCAATGTCGTCAGAATGTTTAGTTTGGTACGTGGGTTACACTATATTTTAAGTTAATTATATAAACATGCTGGGTGTGATTAATGGTGTGGATGTATTTTTGGGATGTTTGATGTTGAATATTTGTGAAAGTAAATAATAATAATAATAATTATTATTATAATAATATAATAATTATTATTATAATTATTATTAGTAGTATTATTATTATTATAATAATAATAACGACGATGATTTACAATTATTAGCAAAGAATATTTTTAACTATTTTTTAAATATGCATATTTGGTTATCGATTTTACTACAATCTATTTTATTATTATTTTTGATGAAAAACTATTTAAAAAAAAAACTATTATGTTAAATGTTTTTACCATTATAATAGTATAAATTTAATAAAAATATTTACTTTAGGACTGTTTTTTATATTAATTTTTTCGACAACTTTTATATAATTTTTAGTAATATTTTTTATTTTAATAATTATAATAATATGTCATTTTAATAGTATTTTTATCTTAATAATTATCATATTACGCAATTTTTTTATAATAATTTTTAGTAGACATATGTCCCTAAAGTTATCTAAATTTAGAATCCATAAATATTCTGTAAATTGTTGAGCCTTAATTGACTTAATAGCTTAAGTTATTGCCGTATTGACGTGGCTGACCAGAACAAACAACACGCGACAGATACTTTCAGAGAGGATAGTTGCAGAGAAAACAGAGTTCTTCATAGATCTTCATCATTCCCACTAGATCTTCATCATCTTTCTAATTCATTCCAATGTTAGGAAGTTCTTCATCATTTCCAGTCTCTACTTCTACCACCAGCTATCATGTGTTTCTCAGCTTCAGAGGAGAAGACACGCGTAAAAACTTCATCAGTCACCTTTATGCAGCACTGCAAAGGAAACGCATCAAAGCATATATTGATGAGAGAGCACAAAAGGGCGAAGAAATTTCGCTTGCACTCCAAACTGCGATAGAAGAATCAAAGATCTATGTCCTGGTTTTCTCCGAAAACTATGCATCTTCCACGTGGTGCTTGAAGGAACTGACTATGATACTGAACTGCAAGAAGAGATATGGAAGGGACGTGATACCGGTTTTCTACAAAGTGGATCCATCAACTGTCAGGAAGCAGGAAGAAAGATACAAAGAAGCATTCGAAGAGCATGAACAGCTGTTTAAGGACGACATGGAGAAAGTGCAAGGATGGAAGGATGCTCTAACCGAAGCTGCTGGACTCTCCGGTTGGGATTCAAACGTTATCAGGTCATTATATTTCTTACGTCCACTTTTCAGATATTCAGAATCTCTTTTCATTTACTAAAATCTGTTGATCTCGTCATAGTTCAAGTGTTTCTTTTTTTTCGTTTCTCTTAATCGGTCATGCATTTGATCATATCACTTTGTTATAGTTTAACTTTGTACAAGTCTCTTTTGCAGTAACAAAAGTCATAAACAGTTACTGTAGAACTTTTGCGATCTTGATTTGCAATTTTTAAACCAACCAAGCTAATATATGAAAATATGTCTACTTTGAACATCTCTTCAATGATGTTCACTCTTCTGAATTTTTCTTTAGTTTAGTTTAGCTTTGTCTTTACTAAAACTTTATTTTTCAAATTATCTGTCAGGTCAGAAAACACACTTGTTGAAGGAATTGTGGAAGATATTATGAGAAAATTGAATCTTTATTCCATTAGTTATAATCCAGGAACTATCGGCATTGAAAAACATATTGAAAGCATTCAGTTATTGATGCATTTTGAGTCATCAGATATTCGGATCATAGGAATTTGGGGCATGGGAGGAATAGGAAAAACTACAATTTCTGAACAAATATATCACACATTTACAATGCAATTTGATTCCAGAAGCCTTGTTTTAGACACTCAAGAAAAAATAAAAAGAGATGGAATAGACGCTGTCAGAAAAAAATATATGCCCGAGCTTCTAAATGAAGTACCATCCCTCAAAGGAATGAGGATTCTCATCATTCTTGATGATGTTACTGATTCGGTTCAACTTAAACAATTGCTAGGAAGGTGTGATAGTTTTGGACAAGGCAGTAGAATCATTATAACCAGTAGAGACAAACAAGTGTTAAAGAATGCTGGAGCTGATGACATCTACGAAGTTAAGGAGTTGAATTTTCCTGATTCTCTGAAACTTTTTAGTTTACATGCTTTTAAACAAAACTCTTCACAAGAAACAACGTACATGGACTTGGCAGAAGAGGTGTTGAGATATGCAAAAGGAATTCCATTAGTTCTCCAAATTTTGGGCTCATTACTTTACGGAAGAACAAGAGAAGCATGGGAAAGTCAGTTGCAAAAGTTGAAAAAAAGCCAACATCTTAAAATTTTTAATGTATTAAAATTAAGTTATGATGGGCTTGATGACGAGGAAAAGAATATATTTCTTGACATCGCTTGCTTTAATAGGGGATACGAAGAGAGCCTGGTAATAGAAAGATTAGACGACTGTGGTTTTTCTTCTAAAATTGGAATGGATGTTCTCAAAGATAGATGTCTAATATCTATCGTTAATGGTAGAATTGAAATGCATGATCTAATACAAGAAATGGGTCAAGAAATTGTTCGTCAGTGCCCTCAATATCCTGAAAAATGCAGTCGATTGTTTAAGGCTGACGAGATTCTTGAGGTTTTAAAAAAGAACAAGGTATGTTCCATTGTCACTCAATTAAAAGAGTTACATCGATTTACTTTTCTTAAATTGCAAACAACTTAGTTGTTACTAAACATTATAGAATATTTCATGTTTATTTATTTTCTAATTACATTGATTTACTTTTAGGGGTCAGATGCAATTCAGTGTATCTTACTAGATTTGGCAGAAATAAAAGAAGTTATAGTACATGGACAAACTTTCCAAAAGATGGATAATCTTAGGATGCTTATACTCGATGATTATTTTCGTATTGGAATTCTACGGGAATCCAAAGTGTCTCTTGCATCATCTCTTGTAAGTCTACCAGACTCTTTAAAGATTCTTTCTTGGAAAAGTTTCCCTCAAAGATCTTTACCACCAGACTTTTGCCCAAAAAATCTAGTGAGACTCGTAATGCCATACTGCCATCTTGAACAACTTTGGGAAGAAGATCAGGTTTTTAAAGTTATCTATATTCCTTTATGTTCTAAACTTAAGTATTTTTCTATACTATATATCTACATGTTTTCATTAGCAATTCCTTTACTTCACATTATTTTGTTTTTATACTTCTTTTATTAGACCCACTCAATATGCATATATCATTACAATCATATTTAGAATGCTAAAGATAATTATAAATCAAATATGTAGAACATGCATTTATTTGATGCATTTCATTTTATGGTCCATGATTGTATTGTCTATCCATATTATGTGTGAGGTATCTGGACAGAGTGCTTGTTTTTTTACTTTATAAGAGATATTTGTGTGTGGGTAATCTATTCTAATGTATAAAAGATATCGAAATGTTATTTTTTTTTCTTTTTGTATTATTTGAAACGCCCTTATTTAATATAATCATTCTTGCTTATAACTACTAGATAAATTACTAAAAAGAATTATCTTATTGTAAATTTAAATTCTTAAAATTATTTAAATATAAATGTACATCACCTATCATAAGTATATATTTTGGAAAATTCATTCCCAATTTTTTATGTCAAAATAGTTTTTTCCACCTATGATAACTTCATAACCAAACCTTCTTCAACCTCTCACCACTTCTACTTTAATTTTTGTGATTATATCACCATTGATGCATAATACATCTTTTTTCTACAATGAGTTTTGTATCTAATATTTCGGTCATAATACAACCTTAGATATCTCTCTCCCCATGCTCATAAAAGGGTCAAAACACACCCATAAAAGGACAAAACACACCCATAAAAGGACCAAATGCACATAAAGTCACACTCATAACGGTCATCAATGGAATCACATACAATATATACCAAAACCTTGTAAGAGATATAAATGAATAAAATGTATCAGTTAGTTTTCTAACATGGTATCAAGAGCCAGACCTAGTGTGTCGCTGTCACTTTCCGCCGCCGTCGCCGCCATCTGTTGTCTCCATTTGTCAGGCAAAGTTAAGGGTTAGGTTCGCCTTGAGAAGCATGACCCAACCCTAGTGGTCGCCTCCTTAGAAACCTCTGCACGCTCCTTCATGCGCCACTTCTCTCCGACTAGTCTTCGGCACATGTTCCTCACGCGTCACCTGTGGACGAGATCCAAAAAGGTATAATCCTCCGGCTTCATATCCTTCTCAAATTTGTCTCTCTGAGCTGCACTCTTGTATAACAAAAGATTTTGAATCGAAAGTTATTAAACAATTCATCATTTTGGTTAGTTGTCTTAAGAAAATTAAATTGAAGGGACAATTAGGGACAAAAAGGACATATTTCAAATATAGAGAAGGAGATAGGGAGACTTGACCAACTCCCTTTGAGAAAGTTTTGGAGCCATTTGTAAGGGTGATGAAATGAGATTTTTATTTAAAGGAAAGGGTTGAGAACAAGGGGTATTGCCAAAGATGTGATCAGAAGCACTTGAGTCAATTATCCATGAATTTTGACATTCCATGGATATAGAAATGCAAGTTGTGGATGTACTTGGAGAATGTAATGTGTATGTCAAGCTATTAGAATTTAATCACAAATACTCTTGATACTCTTCCTCAATGAACTTGGAATTGGTAGAGACAGTTGCAGCCTTAGAGATTTTAGTTGTTTTTGAGAAAAAACCATGCAAGGAGTAACAGTTTTCTTGGGTATGACCCATCCTTTTACTGTATATGCACTGCAGACGCCTCCGACCTCCACGTCCTCCTCTTCCACGTGGCAACCATGAATAATGGTTCAATTGGTTCATGAGCTTCCTGTGATTAAGGCACCGAGACACGAAAAAGACGTGTGGTCAGGGTTTCCATGGATGGGAACTCATGACTGATCAGTAGTTTATCTTTGATATGATCAAAGTTTGCTTGTAAAGCACAGAGGATCATCACCATGTAATATTTGTTAAGCTTCTTCTTGATGTCTTATAAATATTTGACTTCCAAGAACATTCTCAGCTCTTCCACAGCTGCTTGAGCTTCAATCATGAAGGAAACCATCATGGTCTACCATTTTGAGACATGCAAGCTTGTTTGTCATATCATAGAGACATTGAATATCATTAGCATAGATATTTTGAGCTTTCTTCCATAAAGAGTGACAAGTTTTGAAAGCTCTAAGAGATATCAGAAGTTTGGCTTCCATTGATTGTCATAGCAAAGCACACAATTGAAAATATGCTTGTCACCAGGTACATGGCTGCCATCTTGCTCAAGGTGATCGTAATGACCTTGACCAGGAAGTGATGGAGGCACTTTCGAAAAATGAAAGGGCACTTCCATACGCCATTTCTGATCAAGGGTTAAAGAAGCAAAAGAAGAAGCCACAAAACCCTAGGTAACTATCGCAAGGGTTGCTTCTGGATGCTAACAGAACGAGGTTCTGAGGGGCACACTGGAGAGAAGAGAGATTGGCAACAACTATGGAGGTGGCTCGGTGGTGTTCCGGCAAGCAAATGGCGGCGCGTGAGCAACACACGCTTGTTTGCGACGAAAGATGTTGCTCATGGCAGGTGGAGGAGAACAGGACTCTGGCACCGGCAGGGTTTGCCGTCGTGTGGAGAGGCGAACCAGATCTAATGGTCGCTGGACGAAACTGTGACGACAAACGGCAACCGACAGTGGCAAACAACGAGAAAACAGTGGAGAACAGTGGCCAACAGTGTTGAAGAGCTTCAAACTGCAATTGACAACTGCAAATAGGGACTGGACAACCCCAGACAATGAAAAATGTCACCGGACAGATACGGACAACGACGAGCGACATCAGACAAATGCAACAAGACAGAAATCAGAGCGGGATCAACTTGCTCTGATTGAAAGATCCCTCTCACTCTCGTTCTATCTATAAAAAAATCTAATACAAAAGTACATGAAAAGATTATAAGTTTGCCCTTAGACACTTAGGTGCATACCTAGGTATTATTATTATAAATACTAGACACACTACCTTAAGTAGGTTTAATGATGATACACAGGGTAATTATTCTAACACATGCATGATATAAAGTATTTCCACATTGTCATCTATTATAAATTACTTTAATCAGGTTGAAATAATTAGAATGTAATTTTAGATAGGAAAGAAAACATGTTGAATTTTGTGAATTTTTATAATAAATGTCAAATTTATAGCCACTATAATTTTATTTGTTCAACGTAAACTCAACACATAATGTAAGTAGGAGTTTATAATTGAAGAAAAATAGATAAGCTTCATTTTAGTTTTTCTTTATTACCTGATTCATTTTCTTTTTGTGGCAGAGTTTACCGAAGTTGAAAAGGCTCGACCTGAGTTATTCTGAGAAACTTACTAGAATACCAGACCTTTCCCAGTCACCAAATATTGAAGAAATAATTCTCAGTCATTGTCCAAAGTTGATTAAAGTTCACTCTTCCATATTACTCACCAAGCTCACTTCTTTACGTTTAGATAGATGTTATAATCTCAATAGTGTAACTGTTCCCAGCAATATTCTATCTAGATCACCAGGATCCATTAATCTTTCATGTTGTTCGAATCTTGAAATGTTTTCAACCAGTCAAACCCCAATATCTTATTCTCCACCATCGTCATCATTAATTGGTCCAATATTCCCTCATGTGAAACTGGGGCGTCAATTGCAACGTGGGCATTCCATAGAGGCGCACTCGGCTACAAGTGAAAATCCCTCAAGATCGTATTACAGTAGAATTTTCTCCATTACTTATTGGGAAGCGGATGAAGAAAAAGAAGTGACTAATAATAATATATACCTATATGATGAAATGTCGGAACAACTCTTTGAAGGTGTGTCCTTAAATTTTCGAAGTCCCAAGGAGCTCTGTTTCTTAGATCTCTCGAACTGTTCTTCCCTTACAATATTTCCATTTGACCTTTCTGAGATGAAATTCCTAAAGGAACTTTATCTCAGTGGTTGCTCAAAATTGGAATATTTCCCAGAGATTGAGGATACGATGGAAAATTTGGCGGTTCTAATCTTAGACGACACAGCCATACAGGCACTACCTTCATCCTTGTGGCGTTTGGTAGGGCTTCAACAACTGAGTTTGCGGGATTGCAGGAATCTTGAGATTATTCCATCTTCCATTGGAAGCCTCACCAGACTATGCAAGTTAGACCTTACCTACTGTGAATTACTTCAAAGTTTTCCAAACACCATTTTCAAATTGAAGTTGAGGAACCTTGATTTGTGTGGTTGCTTTAAGTTGAGGACCTTCCCAGAGATCACGGAGCCGACACAAACTTTTACTCATATAAATTTAACAGAAACGGCTATCAAATATCTGCCTTCCTCATTTGACAATTTGGTTAATCTTCGATCCCTGCAGCTCAACAAATGCAGGGATCTCGAATCACTCCCAAACTCCATTGTTAATCTAAAACATCTCTGTAAACTTGATTGTTCGGGGTGTGCCAAATTAACAGAAATCCCAACGCACATTGGTAGCCTCTGGTCATTAATGGAACTGTCACTGAGTGAGAGCGGAATCGTGAACCTTCCTGAAAGCATTGCTCATCTTTCAAGCATGATATTACTTGATTTAAGCGACTGCAAAAATCTTGAATGCATCCCACAGATTCCACTGTTTCTAAAACAACTGGTGGCATTGGATTGCACATCAATTAGAAGAGTGATGTCAAATCGAAACCTCTCAGATTCAAAGGAGGATGTCTTCATATTTCATTTGACCAATGCCCAACAACTGGATTTAGGTGCTCGTGCTAACATTGAGGAGGATGCAAGGCTCAGGATGACCCACGATGCATATACGTCTGTGTTCTTCTGTTTTCCAGCGAGTGCAATTCCTCATTGGTTTCCTTTTCGCAGCGAAGGACCTTCAGTGACTATAAATGAAGATTTAAGTTTCTGCAGCGATGGCAGGCTCATTGGTTTCGCTTTGTGTGTGGTTTTTGGAGTGTTAGATACGAATGATATTAATAGCAGATACAGTTCTTTTGTTTACAGCCTAACATTTGAATGTGATGATGATGGCACACAGATAATTCCAAATAGTAATGTGTTAGATAACTATTTCCCAGGGCGTTATAGTCACAGAGTCCTTGATAAAGATCACATATTTATGTGGAAATTTAACTTGGAGAGCCTAAGGGGGAGCAGCATGAACCTTAGGCTCTGTGATGCTCGCAGCTTCACTTTTGAGATCGATTATAACTTTGAGTTTGAGTGGTCAGATTACGTCTCCTTTGTGACAATAAAAGAATGCGGAATGTGCCCTCTTTATAGCAGCGAAAGCAATGTTGCAGAATCTTCAAGGTAAACAAAGGAAGATAGGAAGAGGAAGGCAGAAAACTACTTAGTGGGCTAGTCTCTTGCTCTTCTGCTAATTGGTATTCCGTTGGTGAGTGTGGCTTATAACCAATACTTGTTAATTACAACTTTCAAAACGTTCAACTTTTATTATGAATTTTTCATTTTTAATTTATTTGTTTTTTATTACATTTTCAATGGCATTTTACAGGTGGGTTCGTTCCGTAGCTGACAAGATTTCTAAGTTATTATTAGATATAGTTTGATGTCGTTGTAAGTTGAGTTGCTTCGTTGTCCCAAATTTGCATTTTGTTGAAACCTTAATGTATGGGCTTCATTAACTTCTTTAGCATATTTGGCTTTCATACATTATGAAATCTTTAAGAGCTGCAGTTGAAAGGGTAATTCGTAAATGGAAAATGTTTGTTTTGACACTCCGAATTTCCAATTCTACGACAAGTACCTATTATGTTTAATACATTTTAAGAACATTGTTAGAAAATTTGAGAAATATATAAAATGACTCAAAATAAAATATTAAAAATTTAGGTTTAATATTTTAGTCTTGATAGTTTCATGAATGTGTTATATTTAATAACATTAAGAATGTCGTAATAAAAATTGTGAAAAATACATAAATTATTCAAAGTGAAATATTAAAATTTTGGCTTAAATTTATTTTTAGTTTCTATAATTCTAAATGTAAAATTTTAGTCTAAAAATTGATTATAAATTTAATTTTGAATTTTTTAAAATTAAGCATTTTTAGTTTAATGTTCATAAGCAATTTAATTACTAAAATATGCTACATGTTTATCACTCACATTGCCTATTTAATGAATTAAAATTGTTTGATTTTAGAGACTTAAAATCTATATATGTATATTAAATATACATAAAAATTAAAATTATACATACGTAAAATCATGAAGAATAAAACTATATTTAAGTTTAAAATATAATGAGAGTTAACATGAAATTCATAAACACACTTTGAATATCATTAAAATTTATATTGTATAGAAATAAATAAGATAGAAAACATATAAGAACTCAAATCTATTACCTCAAAATTTTGATTAAAAAATTTATTTTAATGTCTTATATAAGTTTATTTATTGTTCATTTATGTCAATTATACTTGAATTTAAGTGGTATTATAAATTTAAATATTTTAGTGAAGTTTTTATTAATTTTATTTATTAATATGTTGACATATAAGCAAAATAACATTCATATCATATAATTAATTGAAAAATTAAACAAGTAAAATATATAAATTTAATATCTTAATTAGAAAATATAAAAAAAATTTGAATACTCACATAATTAAATAAATTTAAATTTATTAAAGACTTAAACGTAATTAATCTAACTTTTTTTATTATCATATAACTTCAATATAACCTATAATAAATTATGTATCTGCATCACTTAACATTAACATACAATAAGGTTCAATTTTAACTCACTTTGTCAGTTTGTTCTTATAAGAGTGATGTCATTCTCATTTAAATTTTTACAATATACTTTTATTAGAAAGAAGAAGAGAGACGAGATAAAGATAAATAAAGGTAAACCGTTGATACATGCATATAATATAAAGTTCACTCTTCCATATTACTCAGCAAGCTTAGTTGTTTACGTTTAGATAGATGTTATAATCGCAAAAGTGTAATTGTTCCCAACAATATTGTATCCATGTCACCAGGTTTCATTCTTCTTTTCTCGTGTTGGAATCTTGAAATGTTTTCAACCAGGATTCCTTATGTGAAACTAGAGAATCGACCAGGCACTTTCTTAATACCCCGTTTTAGGCAAATGAAGTTTCGATGTATTAGAAGGTGGACTTTTGAGACTAACTTAATCGATAAAATCGATTTGTAGCGTGAGTTTTGTAATTTATTTATATATTATAATTTGATCTTATGACGTAAGACTTAGATGTGATAATTGAGAGATATGATAGAGAAAACGAAGTGGCTAATAATAGCTAAGAAGAATATGATGAATTGCATATACAACTCATTGGAGGTGTGTCCTTAAACTTTCAAAGTCTCAAGAAGCTCTGTTTCATAGATCTCTCGAAGTGTTCTTCCCTCAAAATATTTCCATTTGACCTTTCTGAGATTAAATTCCTAAAGAAACTTTGTCTCAGTGGTTGCTCAAAATTGCAAAATTTCCCTCTGAAATAAGGACACGATATGGAAGAAAGATCTAGCGGTGCTCATCTTAGACAGCACATTCGTTATGCTCTTTTACAACTCCTCAATGGAGAAAGTAAACGTTGGAAAAGCTTTTCCTAACCTTTTAATGTACCAACTTGTTACATGGAGCTGTAAAACCAGAAAATTTTATTTGGTTAACGTGCAAGAGTGAAGATGATATATAAGAAGTTATTTGTTGTTCTTGGTTTGTTCACTTTGAAACACCTTGTTTCATTTGAGTAATGGTTAAATCTTTTTAAGTGTAGTTTGACAGTAAAGTTGAAGACAATTTATTTGAATTTATATAATATATATACGATTTTTTTAAGGCTATACAAAATATTTAATAATAAAATTATACGAAACCCATTATTCTTTACAAGGAAAAAAAGTGTAAATTAAAAACTCAATCTCAATTACATGTCTTTATAGTAAAAATAAATTACATAAAATTGGAAAATAAATGATTAAATAATTAATACCCTACCCATAATTTTTGTAAATATTAAATATGATTTTAGTCTTTTTAATATTATAAAAGTATAAATTTAATAAAAAATATTTAATTTTTATGATCGCTTTTATATTAAAATTTTATATAACTTTTAATAATATTTCTTATTATAATATTTAATTTTTAGTTTTATTTATTTTTTATTATCATGAAAAGAGGATATGGTGTATGTCCCTTAGTTAGTTTCTGCAGCTATTAGCGATATAAATTTAGAGTCATAATTATTGTGTAAATTGTTGACTCTTCAATGGATTCAATGTTTTTCTTTTTCTTTTGATCAGTTAGTTGTTCGACAACTACTGCTATATTTTTTCAAAATGGTTATTTCACACTTCTTATTATTATTTTGACAACTTTTTATAAAAGTAAAATGATTCTATAAAAAGAGAATTTTTGTATTTTAAAGGAAGAAAGGTGGTAAAATATAGGGAAAGGATAGTATTATAAAATGTTGGTTAGCGTTTCATTTTCGTTATTTTTTTTAATAACGATACTATCATACACTTTTACATTTGTTATAGTGTAAATTTTTGTATTTAAAAAAAAAAAAGTATAAAATGAATGTAAAAGTTTTATGTTGGTCAAATAATCATTGTTTTTTTTAATGTATGGACAGATATTTTGTGAAAATTGAATGGCTTCTCCAAAAGTTGGTTTGGTTTTTATTATGTGACAGAGCAGCAGAGATGACTTTGGGTAGAAATGGTAGAAATATATACCTTCGTTTCTAACTGAGAGTATACAAATTTTTGGAATCCTGAGCCTTGAGAATTGCAGAGAAAGAAGAGAGAATTGATTTCGATGGCAGAGAGTTCTTCATCATTCGCTGGGTCCGCTTCTCCCACCAGGTACGATGTGTTTCTGAACTTCAGAGGGGAAGACACTCGTGAGAACTTCATTAGTCACCTTTATGCAGCGCTGGAGAGGAAGCACATTGAAACATATATTGATTACAGACTACAAAGGGGCGAAGAAATTTCACCTGCACTGCAAACTGCAATAGAAGAATCAAAGATCTATGTCCTGGTTTTCTCCGAAAACTATGCATCTTCGACGTGGTGCCTGAATGAGCTCACTAAGATACTGGACTGCAAGAAGAGATATGGAAGGGATGTGATACCCATTTTCTACAAGGTGAATCCATCAACTGTCAGGAAGCACGAAGAGAGATACAAAGATGCATTCGAAGAGCATGAACTGCGGTTTAAGGAAAACATGGACAAAGTGCAAGAATGGAAAGATGCTCTAACCGAAGCTGCTGGCTTCTCAGGATGGGATTCAAACGTTATCAGGTCATTATATTTCTTACATCCACTTTTCAAATATTCAGAATCTCTTAAAATCTGTTGATCTCATCATAGTTCAAGTTTTTCTTTTTCTTCCTTTGTCTTATACTCTGTTATGGATTTGATCATATGACTCTGTTATAGTTTAACTTTGTACAAGTCTGTTCTCCAGTATCAAAAGTCACAAACAGTTACTGTAGAACTTTAGTCATCTCGATTTGCAATCTTTAAACCAACCAAGCTAATATATGAAGATAATGTGTATACTTACGTTGAACATCTCTTCAATGATGTTCACTCTTCTGAATTTTTCTTTAGTTTAGTTTAGCTTTGTGCTTGAATACTAAAACTTTATTTTCCAAATTATCTGTCAGGTCAGAAAACTCACTTGTTGAAAAAATTGTGGAAGACATTTTGGAAAAATTGGATCTTTATTCCATTAGTTCTGATCGAGGAATCATCGGCGTTGAAAAACAAATTGAAAGCATTCGGTTATTGATGCATTTTGAGTCATCAGATATCCGGATCATAGGAATTTGTGGCATGGGAGGAATAGGAAAAACTACAATTTCTCAACAAATATATCACACATTTGCAAAGCAATTTGATTCCAGAAGCCTTGTTTTAGACACTAAAAAAAAAATAGAAAGAGATGGAATAGACACTGTTAGAGAAAAATATATGTCTGAGCTTCTAAATGAAGTACCATCCCCTAGTTTATTATACTACAGTGAAAGACTCAAACGAATAAGGATTCTCATCATTCTTGATGATGTTACCGATTCACTACAACTTAAACAATTGCTAGGAAGGCATGATAGTTTTGGACAAGGCAGTAGAATCATTATAACCAGCAGAGACAGACAAGTGTTAAAGAATGCTGGAGCATATGACATCTACGAAGTTAAGGAGTTGAATTTTCCTGATTCTCTAAAACTTTTTAGTTTACATGCTTTCAAACAAAACTCTTCACAAGAAACAACGTACATGGACTTGGTAGAAGAGGTGTTGAGATATGCAAAAGGAATTCCATTAGTTCTCCAAATTTTGGGCTCATTAATTTATGGCAGAACAAGAGAAGCATGGGAAAGTCAGTTACAAAAGTTGGAAACATGCCAACATCTTAAAATTTTTAATGTATTAAAATTAAGTTATGATGGGCTTGATGACGAGGAGAAGAACATATTTCTTGACATCGCTTGCTTTTATAGGAGAGTCAAGGAGAGTGTGGTAGTAGAAATACTAGACGACTGTGGTTTTTCCTCTAAGATTGGAATGGATGTTCTAAAAGATAGATGTCTAATATCTATCTTGGATGGTAGAATTGAAATGCACGATCTCATACAAGAAATGGGTCAAGAAATTGTTCGTAAAGAGTGTTCTCAATATCCAAGAAAACGCAGTCGATTGTTCAAGGCTGACGAAATTCATGAGGTTTTAGAAAAGAGCAAGGTATGTTCTGTTATCACTCAATTGAGAGAGTCACATGGATTACCTTTTCTTAAATTGCAAACCACACTTAGTTGTTATTAAACATTATGGAATATTTCATGTTTATTTATTTTCCAGTTACATTGATTTACTTTTAGGGGTCAGATGCAATTCAGTGTATCTTACTAGATTTGCGGGAAATAAAAGAAGTTATAATACATGGACAAACTTTCCAAAAGATGGATAATCTTAGGATGCTTATGCTCGATGATTTTCGTTATGGGCATCTATGCGAATCCAAAGTGTTTCTTGCATCATCTCTTGTAATTCTACCAAACACTTTAAAGATTCTTTGTTGGAATGGTTTCCCTCAAAGATCTTTACCACCGAACTTTTGCCCACAAAATCTAGTGAGACTCGAAATGCCAAACTGCCATCTTGAACAACTTTGGGAAGAAGATCAGGTTTTTCAAGTTATCTATATTCCTTTATGTTCTAAACTTACAAGTATTTTTCTGTACTATACATCTACATGTTTTCCTTAGCAATTCCTTTGTGCCTACTCCACATTATTTGTTTTGATACTTCTTTTATTAGACCCACTCAATTATGCATATATCCTTAGCATGCTTCTAAAGATATTTATAAATCAAATATGTAGAAGATGCATTTGTATGATGCATTTCATTTTATGGTCCATATTGTATTGTCTATCCACATTATGGGTGAGGTACTGGATAGAGTGCTTGTTTTTTTACTTTATAAGAGATATTTGTGTGTTGGTAATTTTAATGTATAAAAGATACCGAAATGTTATTTTTTTCTTTTATATTATTCGAAACACCCCTATTTAATATAATCATTCTTTCTTATAACTACTAGATATATTACTAAAAAGAATTATCTTATTGTAACTTTAAAATCTTAAAATTATTTATATATAAATGTACATCACCTATCATAAGTATATATTTTGAAAAATTCATTCCATGTCAAAATAGTTCTTTCCACTTATGATAACTTCATAGCCAAAAACCTTCTTCAACCTCTCACCACTTCATACCTTAACATTCCTGATTATATCACCATTGATGCATAAAACATCTTTATTCATAATAAGTTTTGTATTTAATATTTCGGTCATAATACAACCTTAGATATCCCTCGCGACATGCTCTCAAAAGGATCAAAACATACCCATAAAAAGCCAAAACACACCCATAAAAGGGCAAAATGCACATAAGGTCACACTCATAATGGTCATCAATGGAATCACATACAATATATAACATCATGTATATCACGCACTTTCGTATACATATTCATGCATCTTATAGTCATCAGCATCAGCCTCATAGAATGACCTCGTTTCCTAATTCAAAAGGAAGATTTTTTTACTTCAATGATCACATAACTTGAGTGACATCTTGCTCGATAAACCTTTTGTGACTTGAATAAATATATCTGAAAGAGAGAGACTTCGACCTCTTCCTCTTTCGAACGGTTTAGTAATGCTACTTGTTAAATATCTAATAAGTTCTTGAAGCATAAAACACATTGCTTCATTGGTTAGAAATTTAAGATAAGTTGAAAATATTATATTGTGTAGAAATGAATAAGATAGAGAACATATAAGAACTCACAAACTTTCAAAAATTTGGATTAAAAATATGTTTTAATATCTAATATGAGTTTATTAATTGTTCTTTTATGCCAATTATCCTTGAAGTTTAACTGGTATTATAAATTTAAATATTTTAGTGAAGTTTTTATTAATTTTATTTATTAATATGTTAACAAATTATGTATTTAATAAATTACGGAAAGATGGATTTATATATATTGTCTGTATCACTTAACATTAACATTCAACCTACCTATCTAAGGTTCAATTTTAATTCACTTTGTCAGTTTATTCTTGTAAGAGTAAAGTCGTTCTCATTTAAATTTTTACAATATATGCATAATATAAAGTATTTCCACATTGTTATCTATTATAAATTACTTTCATCAGGTTGAAATTATTACGATGTAATTTTTATAATAACTATCAAATTTATAGCCACTATAATTTTGTTTGTTCAACCGTAAACTCAACAGATAATGTAAATAGGAGTTTATTGAAGAAAAGTAGATAAGCTTCATTTTAGTTTTTCTTTATTACCTGATTCATTTCCTTTTTGTGGCAGAGTTTACCCAAGTTGAAAAGGCTCAACCTGGGTTATTCTAAGAAACTTAAAAGAATACAAGACATTTCCCTGTCACCAAATATTGAAGAAATAATTCTCAGCGGCTGTGTAAAATTGAAAGAAGTTTACTCTTCGACATTCCTTAGCGAGCTCTGTTGTTTATGTTTAGATTTTTGTTCGAATTTGAGGAGTGTAAATATTCCCAGCAATATTCTATCCAGATCACCAGGATTGATTCTTTTTTCCTCGTGTCGCAAGCTTGAAATGTTTTCAACCACTCAAACCCAAATATGTTATTCTCCACCATCATCATCATTAATCGGTCCAATATTCCCTCATGTCAAACTGTGGCGTCAACGTCGAAATTTCTTTGGGGCGCCCATTTGTCGTGCTAGCCTTCCCCCAAGACCCCATTCCAATGAAATTTTCTCCATTACTTTTGACCGATATTGGGGAGCAGATGAAGAAAATGAAGTGACTAATAATAATATACACGTATATGATGAAATACGGATACAACTCACTGGAGGTGTGCCCTTAAACTTTCAAAGTCTCA
Organism: Vigna angularis; assembly: GCF_016808095.1. Classification (NCBI taxonomy): domain Eukaryota; kingdom Viridiplantae; phylum Streptophyta; class Magnoliopsida; order Fabales; family Fabaceae; genus Vigna; species Vigna angularis. Next base: position 64,573,128 of record NC_068970.1, on the reverse strand, counting down.
AGAAGTTCTGTTTCATAGATCTCTCAAACTGTTCTTCCCTTACAATATTTCCATTTGACCTTTCTGAGATGAAATTCCTAAAGAAACTTTGTCTCCGTGGTTGCTCAAAATTGGAAAATTTCCCCGAGATTGAGGACACGATGGAAAATTTAGCGGTTCTAATCTTAGACCACACAGCCATACAGGCACTACCTTCATCCTTGTGGCGTTTGGTAGGGCTTCAACAACTGAGTTTGCGAGGTTGCAAGAATCTTGAGATTATTCCATCTTCCATTGGAAGCCTCATCAGACTATGCAAGTTAGACATTACCTACTGTGAATCACTTCAAACTTTTCCAAGCACCATTTTCAAATTGAAGTTGAGGATACTTGATTTGTGTGGATGTTTAAGGTTGAGGACCTTCCCAGAGATCACGGAGCAGACACAAACTTTTTCTCACATTAACTTAAAAGAAACGGCTATCAAAGAACTGCCTTCCTCATTTGGCAATTTGGTTAATCTTCGATCCCTGCAGCTCAACAAATGCACTGATCTCGAATCACTCCCAAACTCCATTGTTAATCTAAAGCATCTCTGTAAACTTGATTGTTCGGGGTGTGCCAAATTAACAGAAATCCCAACACACATTGGTAGCCTGTCGTCATTAATGGAACTGTCACTGAGTGAGAGCGGAATCGTGAACCTTCCTGAAAGCATTGCTCATCTTTCAAGCTTGAAATCACTTGATTTAAGTGGCTGCAAAAATCTTGAATGCATCCCACAGATTCCACCGTTTCTAAAACAACTGGTGGCATTGGATTGCCCATCCATTAGACGAGTGATGTCAAATCGAAACCTCTCAGATTCCAAAGAGGGTGTCTTCAAATTTCATTTCACCAATGCCCAACAACTGGATTCAGGTGCTCGTGCTAACATTGAGGAGGATGCAAGGCTCAGGATGACCGAGGATGCATATAGGTCTGTGTTCTTCTGTTTTCCAGGGACTGCAGTTCCTCATTGGTTCCCTTTTCGCAGCGAAGGATCTTCAGTGACTATAAATGAAGATTTACGTTTCTGCAGCGATGACAGGCTCATTGGATTCGCTTTGTGTGTGGTTTTGGGAGTCTTAGATACGAATGATATTAATGGTAGATACGGTTCTTTTCGTTACAGTCTAAAATTTAAATCTGATGATGATGATACACAGATTATTCCAAATAATGATGCTCTAAACAACTATTTCAAATGGAATTATAAAGACAGAGTTGCCAATCAAGATCACGCGTTCATGTGGAAATTTAACTTGGAGTCTCTGAGGAGGAGCGGCATGAGCCTTAGACTCCGTGATGCTCGCAGCTTCACTTTTGAGATTAGTCCATTGGATTCTAGCTTTCAGCGAGACTACAGATCAATTGTGAGAGAGTTAAAATCAGTTGTCACAATAAAAGGATGCGGCGTATGCCCTCTGTATAGAAGCGGAAGCAATGTTGCAGAGTCTTCAAGGGAAAAAAAGGGAAGATAGGAAGAGGAAGGCCGAAAGCTACCTAATCAGCTAGTTTCTTGTTCTTCTGGTAATTGGTCTTCTGTTTGAGTGTCTTATCCCAATACTTCTTAGTTTCAAGTTTCAAAACGTTAACATTTTATTATGAATTTCTCATTTTTAATTTGCTTTGGTTTATTTAAATTTTCAATGGCGTGTTTTACGGGTGAGTTCATTCAACAAGATCTTTTAGTTGTTGTTGGATATAGTTTGATGTTTCTGTTTCGACAAGTTGGATTGCTCTGTTGTCCCTTGAAACTCTTCATATATTGGTTTCATTAACTTCTTTATCATATTTGGCTTGCATTTGCAGAGAAGGCGTTATGAAATCCTGAGGAGCTACTGCATTTGAAAGGGTAATAGGAGCGTCGTATATCATTGTATTAGGATAGAGCTGTCAAACCAGAAATTTCTGTTTGGTTAATGTGGAAGAGTGAAGATGATAACAAGTTATTATTTGTTGATCTTGGCCTGTGATGGTTAATTCTTTATAATTATAGTTTCACTGTAAAGTTGAAGACAGTTTATTTGAATTTATAATCTTATTGATTTCTCGGCTACATTTTCTAAGTTTCTGGTTCCTGAAAACATTAGCATAAAACCATTCATGCGTATGATATATAAGATTTCTTTGAAACGCTATACAAAATATTTAATACAAAGTTATATGAAATCCATTTTTCTTTTAAAAGTAAATTAAAAAATCATTCTCCATTACGTGTCTTTATGAAAATAAATTATATAAAAATGAAAAAAAGTTATTGATAATTAATATCTTTAGCTGCTGGAGATTTTATTTTTTTAAAATTTTACTTGTCTTTTAAAATGTATAATTTGCTTAACAATTTTAAAAAATTATCAATTTAAAAAAAGAGAGTCTTATTTTATCTTAATAATAATAATAATAATAATAATAATAATAATAATAATGACGGTGATGTATAATTATTAGTAAAGAAAATATTTTTTAATCTTTTTTTTAAGTATACATATTTGGTTACTGATTTTACTACAACCTATTTTATTAATTTTATTTTTTAATGAAAAATTATATAGTAAATAACAACTATTTTTAAATGTATTTATTTTCCAATTACATTGATTTACTTTTAGGGGTCAGATGCAATTCAGTGTATCTTCCTAAAGTTGTGGGAAATAACAGAAGTTATAGTACATGGACAAACTTTCAAAAAGATGGATAATCTCAGGATTCTTATGCTCAATGATTTTTATTGTGGTGATGGGCTTAAAGTGTCTCTTGCATCATCTCTTGTAAGTCTACCAGACACTTTAAAGATTCTTTATTGGAGTAGTTTCCCTCAAAGATCTTTACCACCGAACTTAGTGAGACTCAAGATGCCAAGAGGCCATCTTGAACAACTTTGGGAAGAATATAAGGTATTTCAAGTTATTTATATTCCTTTATGTTCTAAACTTACAAGTATTTTTCTATACTATATATCTACATGTTTTCATTAGCAATTCCTTTGTGCCTACTCCACATTATTTTTTGTTATACTTCTTTTATTAGACCCACTCATATGCATATATCATTACAATCATATTTAGCATGCTTCTAAAGATAATTATAAATCAAATATGTAGAACATGCATTTGTTTGATACATTTTGGTCCATGATTTTATTGTCTACCGTGTGAGATATCTGGATAGAGTGTTTGTTTTTTTTACTTTACAAGAGATATTTGTGTAGGTACCTAATCTATCTAATGTTGACAAGTGTTTTTTTATTGTTTTCGTTTAAAATACATCCTTTCCCAATTAACTCAATTAAATGACAGGAAATTATGAGGATAATTTAAAAATTTCGAATACTTTGTTAAAACAATTTAATAAAACTCAATTAAAAATATGATCAAATTTATAAAAGACTTAAACTAAATTAAACCAATTTTTTTATTATAACATAACTTCAATATAATATTCAATAAATTATATATTTAATAAATAGTGGAAAGATCGACTTACGCATTGTATGCGTCACTTAACGATCCTACAATATAGCTATGTTCAACTTTTACTCTCAGAAAACAACCGGTTTACTTTGTCAGTCTATTCTGTCAAAAACTATGGTCCAAAGGTAGTTTGTGTTAGTACCGTGAAATGGCAAAATGATTGTCCAACTAAAATATTTGAAAGCATAATTGTCCTGTCACTTTGAAAGCTTTCACCAAAATGCATGAAATAACATTAGATCAGAAACATATTGTCCCACTCCAACTCATATCATATTTGCCATACAGAGCGAATTGGAAATGGAATTACCAGCTGCAGTACAACACAATTAAAAGTAACAAACAAACTTGGTGGCCCATGTTCATCAATCATTCTTCATCATATATAATTTATGTAATTAAGAAATAATTTAGTGTAGAACCTTTATATCAGAACCTTACACGGTCTATTGGCATTCCCTCTTTCTTCCATCATTCAAGTATGTTGCCCATTTAAAGAAAAACCCGTGGGTTCATATTTAAAACATGTTTTCCTGTAATTCACATATAAAAACAATAAAATAAAGACCATTTTCTCTATATTGTTACATTTCTTTAAGAAAACTTGATCAGCCTTACATGAACTCAATCCCACCTCACAAACAAGTTTTTGTGGTGAAATTTATACTTCATTTATATATTATAATTTGTTTTTATCTTTAGTTGATACGATACTTTTAATATTTGTGAAAATATTTCTTAAGCTGAATTTATCCTTCATTGATTGAGCTACTCCAATGATATGATGATTGAGTTTCTTCAGCAACTTCATATGAACCCTACAGTTCAATCTTGACAACTTAACAGCGTGGCATAGTAGCAGGTTCACCTAGCTGGAGAGAAAAACCGGTAATAAATCCTAAAACTTCCTAAAATTCTCATATATCTAAACTAAATTTAGAAAATAAAGGAAAAAAAAATTCTATAATAAGCTTCATTATTATAATATTTAACTTTTAGTTTTATTTTTTTATTATCATGAAAAAGAGGGATACCGGTACACATGGGGAGATATGTTCCTTAGTTTCTGAACCTGTTAGTGATATAAATTTAGGATCCATGATTATTGTGTGAATTGTTGAGTCTTCAATTGATTCAATATTTATCTTTTTCTTTTACCGAGTTAAAACTAATGCTTTATTTAAAAAAAAGGTTGTTTCACACTTTTTATTGTTATTTTGACAATCTTTTTAAAAATAAAATGATTAATTTTTGTATTTTAAAAGAAGAAAAATAGTGAAAGATACTATTATAAAAATTTGTTCCATTTTCCTTTTTATATATACATATATATTTTTTATCTATGGAGAGATATATTTTGAGAAAGTGATACAGTGATACACTTTTATATTTATTTAACACATAATATCCTTATTTGACATATAATACAAAATAAAATCATCCTAAAAATATAAAATTTTGTATTTTTTTTCAGAATAAAAATACTAAAATGTAAGAAAGAACAGTAAAAAATTGAGTTGTCTCAGTAATATTTTTTCTTGGAGAAAATTGAATGGCTTCTCCAAAAGTTAGTTTGATTGTGTCAGAGCAGCAGAGTAGACTTTGGGTAGAAATATATACGTTCTTTTCTAATCGAGAGTATACAAATTTTTAGAATCCCTGAGCCTTGAGAGTTACAGAGAAAGGAGAGAAAACTGATTCCAATGTCAGGAAGTCCTTCATCAGTCGCCGTGTCTACTTCTCTGACTAAGTACGATGTGTTTCTCAACTTTAGAGGAGAAGACACCCGTGAAAACTTCATCGCTTACCTTTATGCAGAGCTGCAGAGGAAGCACATCGAAGCATATATTGATTACAGACTACAAAGGGGCGAAGAAATTTCACCTGCACTACAAACTGCAATAGAAGAATCAAAGATCTATGTCCTGGTTTTCTCTGAAAACTATGCATCTTCGACGTGGTGTTTAAATGAACTGACTAAAATACTGGAGTGCAAGAAGAAATATGGAAGGGATGTGATACCCGTTTTCTACAAGGTGGATCCATCAACTGTCAGGAAGAAGGAAGAGAGATACAAAGAAGCATTCGAAGAACATGAACTGCGGTTTAAGGGAGACATGGACAAAGTGCAAGGATGGAAGGATGCTCTAACCGAAGCTGCTGAACTCTCCGGCTGGGATTCAAAAGTAACCAGGTCATTATATTTTGTTAAAAGCACTTTTTCAACTTTTTCAGATATTTAGGATCTCTTTTCATTTACTGTAATTGTGCTCATCTCACCATAGATCAAGTGCTTTTCTTTTTTTTCATTTCTCTTAGTCGGCTATGGATTTGACCATATCACTTGTAAGAGTTTAACTTTGTACCTACTAGCCTGATCCCTCGTATCATAAGTCATTAAAAGTTTAGGATTCTAGTATGACTTTAGATATTATATATAAATGATAATGCTGTAATTATATAAAAAATATTCATAAATCCGTCAAATTAAAATTGTATTAAAGTGGTGTCGATATTTATGTGCCATGAATTCAAGTCATATTTATCTAACTTTTTTTCAATGTTCTTTCTTATAGACTCATCACTCGTCTTAGAACTTATTAAGTTGAGTCCTGATTTGCAATTTCTAATATCTGAAAATAAAATTGTATTCTTATATCAACCTTTTTTAATTTATTATATATTTGAATTTATTCAATGATGTTCACTCTTCTTCATTTTGAATTTTTCTTTACTTTAGTTTGGTTTATGTGTTTGAATACTAATACTTTATTTTCTAAATCATGTCAGGCCAGAAAACAAACTTGTTGAACAAATTGTAGAAGATATTTTAGGAAAACTGAATCATGATTCCATCAGTTATGATCAAGGAATAGTCGGCACTGAAAAATATATGAATGAAATTAAGTCCTTATTACATCTTGAATCACCTGATATTCGGATCATAGGAATTTGTGGTATGGGAGGAATTGGAAAAACTACAATTTCTAAGCAAATATATCATACATTGGCATTAAAGTTTGATTCCAGCAGCCTTGTTTTAGACATTCATGAAAAAATAAGAAGAGATGGAATAGAATATATCATAATCAAATATCTCTCTGAGCTTCTAAAGGAAGCACCTTCATCTCAGTTATTCTATTATCGCGAAAGGCTCAAACGGACAAAGGTTTTTCTCATTCTTGATGACGTTACCGATTCAACTCAACTTGGAAGATTAATGGAAGGGCATGATAATTTTGGGCATGGCAGTAGAATCATCGTGACCAGTAGAGATAGACAAGTTCTTAAAAATGCTAGAGTTGATGATATCTTCGAAGTTAAGGAGTTGAACTTTCATGATTCTCTAAAACTTTTTAGTTTACATGCTTTTAAACAAAACTATTCACAAGAAAGTACTTATATGGACTTGTCAATAAAGATGTTGAGATATGCAAAAGGGATTCCGTTAGCTCTCCAGGTTTTGGGCTCATTGCTTTATGACAGACCAAAAGAAGCATGGGAAAGTCAGTTGCAAAAGTTGGAAAAGTGCCAAGATCTTAAAATTTTCGATGTATTAAAATCAAGTTATGATGAGCTTGATGAGGAGCAGAAAAACATATTTCTTGACATAGCTTGCTTTTATAGAGGACATGAGGAGACTGTGATGGCAGAAAGACTAGATGACTGTGATTTCTCTTCTAAGATTGAAATGGATGTTCTCAAAGATAAGTGTCTAATATCTGTCGTTGATGGTAGAATTGTGATGCACGATCTAATACAAGAAATGGGTCAAGAAATTGTTCGTAAAGAGTGTCCTCAACATCCTGGAAAACGAAGCCGATTATCGAAGACTGAGGAAATTTGTGAGGTTTTAAGAAATAACAAGGTATATTCTGTTGTTACTCAACTAAAAGAGTCACAGATTTACTTTATGATAAATTGCAAACTATTGAGTTTTTATTAGACATCCTGCATTGCAACATTTCCTATTTAGTTTTTTTTCCCTAACTACATTGATTTACTTTCAGGGATCAGATGCAATACAATGTATATTAGCAGATATGAGCAAAATGAAAAGGTTCAAAGTACATGCACAAGCTTTTGAAATGATGAATAATCTTAGGATGCTTATGTTCTATTATTCATCAAATAATGTGTTTGATGTATCATCTCTTGTAAGTCTACCAGAGACTTTAAAGATTCTTTATTGGGCTGGTTTTCCTCAAAGATCTTTGCCATCAAATTTTTGCCCACAAAATCTAGTGAGATTTGAAATGCCAAGCTGCAGTCTTGAACAACTCTGGGAAGGAGACCAGGTTTTTCAAGTTATCATTTTCCTTTGCATTTTAAACTTTTAAAGACAAAAATAAATTCTACAACCTTGTTTTCTGTGTTGTACATAGGTTTTCATTGACAATACCTTTGTGACTTCTCACATTATTCCTTTTGATGTTTCTTTTATTCATGTCATAAGCATGGTACTTAGTATGTTTCTGAACATAATTATAAATCTAATAGCACATAGAAGAGTTTGCATTTACATTATGCATATGGTCTAATTGTCCGTGATTGTTGTGTTGTAATACGAGGATAGTTATATAAATAAAATGGAGTTTTATATAATTTATTTAATTTTTTATAATTTTCATAGTTTGTAAAAAATATCAACTATATTTAATTCTAATAAAATAGTATCATTTGAGCATACTTTACAAAAATATATAAAGGAATTTCATCCTTTGGTGTACACACTCTATTTTCATATTTTTTCCTTAATAATATTTTCAAACCAAAAAATAAAAGTAGAATGATTAAACCGATGTACAACATTTATTAAAGAAAAAATAAAAGCTATAAGATAGCGAAAAGAAACTCCCACATGTATGAAAAAAAATTATGTGGAAACGTTACTGATTAAAGTTGTGTTGTAAATTGTTCGAATATTTAATTCTATATATTGATTTTTTTTATTATGACATAAGTTTAATATAATATACAATAAATTAAGTATTTAATAAATTATGGAATATGTACTTATAAATTGTCTGCATCACTTAACGATAAACATACAATCTACTAAGGCTCACTTTTTGACTATGAGAAAACAACTATTTTACTTTTTCAGTTGATTCTGTTAAGAGTAACGTCATTCTCATTTAAATTTTGACAGTGTGTTTTTATGAAAAAGAAGGAGAGAGATGAGATAAGATAATAAAGGTAAATAGTTGACGCATGCATAATATAAATATAAAGTATTTTGACATTGTCATCAATTATAAGTTACTTTCATCAGTTTTATCAATACATAATAAGTCTATGTTGAAATTATTAAGATGTGTAATTTTAGGTAAGGAACAAAATATGTTAAATTTTGTGAATTTTTATAATAATAATCAAATTTATAGCCCCATAATTTTGCTAGTTAAAAGTCCGATCTGTTTAATAGTAGTATTTATGTAAAGTATAAACTTAAAAATGTAACTAGGAGTTTACCGAAAAAAAATGACAAAAATTGCTTAAAGCTTTATTTTGGTTTTTCCGTTACCTGATTCATTTGGTTTTTGTGGCAGAATTTACCGAAGTTGAAAAGACTTAACCTAAGTTGTTCTCCGAAACTTACAAGAATACCAGACCTTTCTCTGTCACCAAATATTGAAGAAATAATTCTCAGTGGTTGTGAAAAGTTAATTAAAGTTCACTCTTCGAGATTCCTCAGCAAGCTCAGTTGTTTAAGTTTAGATAGATGTGATAATCTCAATAGTGTAACTGTTCCCAGCAATATTCTATCCAGATCACCAGGATTCATTCTTCTTTCCTGGTGTCGCAAGCTTGAAATGTTTTCAACCACTCAAACCCAAATATCTTATTCTCCACAATCATCATCATTAATCGGTTCAAGATTCCGTCGTGTCGGGCGTAACTCTCGGGCTACTGGCCCAAGACCCAGTGAAATTTTCTCCATTACTTTTGACCGATATTGGGGAGAAGATGAAGAAGATGTAGCTAATAATAATATATTCTCACAAGGTGAAAAAGTGTCGACTAAACTCATGGAAAGTGTACCCTTAAACTTTCAAAGTCTCAAGAAGCTCTGTTTCATAGATCTCTCGAACTGTTCTTCCCTTACAATATTTCCATTTGACCTTTCTGAGATGAAATTCCTAAAGAAACTTTGTCTTGGTGGTTGCTCAAAATTGGAAAACTTCCCCGAGATTGAGGACACGATGGAAAATTTAGCGGTTCTAATCTTAGACCACACAGCCATACAGGCACTACCTTCATCCTTGTGGCGTTTGGTAGGGCTTCAACAACTGAGTTTGCGCAGTTGCATGAATCTTGAGATTATTCCATCTTCCATTGGAAGGCTCACCAGACTATGCAAGTTAGACCTTACCTACTGTGAATCACTTCAAACTTTTCCAAGCACCATTTTCAAATTGAAGTTGAGGAAACTTGATTTGAGTGGTTTCTTAAGGTTAAGGACCTTCCCAGAGATCACGGAGAAGGCACAAACTTTTTCTCACATAAACTTAACAGAAACGGCTATCAAAGATCTGCCTTCCTCATTTGGCAATTTGGTTAATCTTCGATCCCTACAGCTCAACAAATGCAGGGATCTCGAATCACTCCCAAACTCTATTGTTAATCTAAAGCATCTCTGTAAACTTGATTGTTCGGGGTGTTTCAAATTAACAGAAATCCCAACACACATTGGTAGCCTGTCGTCATTAATGGAACTGTCACTGAGTGAGAGCGGAATCGTGAACCTTCCTGAAAGCGTTGCTCATCTTTCAAGCTTGAAATCACTTGATTTGAGTGACTGCAAAAATCTTGAATGCATCCCACAGATGCCACCGTTTCTAAAACAACTGGTGGCATTGGATTGCCCATCCATTAGACAAGTGATGTCAAATCGAAACCTCTCAGAGTCGAAGGAGGGTGTCTTCAAATTTCATTTCACCAATGCCCAACAACTGGATTCAGGTGCTCGTGCTAACATTGAGGAGGATGCAAGGCTCAGGATGACCCACGATACATATAGCTCTGTGTTCTTCTGTTTTCCAGGGAGTGTTGTTCCTCATTGGTTCCCTTTTCACAACGAAGGACCTTCAGTGAATATAAATGAAGATTTAAGTTTCTGCAGCGATGAGAGACTCATTGGTTTCGCTTTGTGTGTGGTTTTCGGAGTGTTAGATACTAATGTTATTAAAAGCAGATGCGGTTCTTTTGGTTACCGCCTAAAATTTGAATGTGATGATGATGGCACACAGATAATTCCAAATAATGATGCGCTAAACAACTATTTCAAATGGGGTTATAGTCGCAGACTCCTTGATAAAGATCACACATTTATGTGGAAATTTAACTTGGAGAGTCTAAGGAGGAGCGGCATGAACCTTAGGTTCTGTGATGCTCGCAGCTTCACTTTTGAGATCAGTCCATATGATTATAACTTTCAGTGGCCAGATTACGACTCAGTTGTGAATGAGTTAAAATCAGTTGTGACAATAAAAGAATGCGGAATGTGCCCTCTTTATAGCACCGGAAGCAATGTTGCAGAGTCTTCAAAGGAGGATAGGAAGAGGAAGGCAGAAAGCTACTTAGTGGGCTAGTCTCTTGCTCTTCTGCTAATTGCTCTTCCGTTGGTGAGTGTGGCTTATCACCAATACTTGTTAATTACAACTTTCAAAAGGTTAAACTTTTATTATGACTTTCTCATTTTTAATTTATTTTGTTTTATTTACATTTTCAATGGCATTTTACAGGTGGGTTCGTTCAGACAAGATTTCTAAGTTATTGTTAGATAGAGTTTGATGTGGACATCAGTTGGGTTGCTCCGTTGTCCCAAAGTTACATTTTCTTGAAACTCTTCATTCGTTAACTTCTTTAGCATATTTGGCTTTCATTTGCAGCGAAGGCATTATGAAATCTTGAGGAGATGCATTTGAAAGGGTTATTCGTAATTATTATCTTATAGATTTCTCAGTTGCATTCTCTCTTTTCTTATTTTTGGGATTTCTTAGTTTTGAGGAGGCTTTGTAAGTTTGTGAATCCTAAATCCATAAGCATAAAATGTACTTAGTCATTTCTATCTCAGAATACAAAAACCTCCAATTGTATTTCAATTATGTAGAATAGTTTATCATATTTACAACATTCAGAAAATTCATGTTAAACATGTCTCATAAGAAATTTCATTTTAGAATAATACATCTTAAATGTCATATGACAAGTGTTTTTTTATTGTTTTCGTTTAAAATACATCCTTACCCAATTAACTCAATTAAATGACAGGAATTTATGAGGATAATATAAAAATTTCGAATACTTTGTTAAAACAATTTAATAGAACTCGATTAAAAATATCATCAAATTTATAAAAGACTTAAACTTAATTAAAGTATATTACAAGATATAGACGAAATGAAAAGGTTCAAAGTACATGCAAAAGCTTTCAAAAAGATGAACAATCTTAGGATGATTGTGTTCTATTCTTATTCTAGTTCTTGGCGTTCAAATGTGTTTCTTGAATCATCTCTAGTAAGTCTGCCAGACACTTTGAAGATTCTTTGTTGGAATGGTTTCCCTCAAAGATCTTTGCCATCAAACCTTTGCCCACAAAATCTGGTGAGACTTGAAATGCCAAACTGCCATCTTGAACAACTTTGGGAAAGAGATCAGGTTTTGCAAGTTATCTATGTTCCTTTGCCTTTTAGACTTTTAAAGATAAAAATAAATTCTACATGCATATTTTATGTATTGTACATCTACATGTTTGCATTAGAAATTCCTTTGTGCCCTCTCCACTTATTCGTTTTGATATTTCTTTCATTAGAATCACACATTTATACTATATCATAAGCGTCATACTTAGCACATTTCTAAATATAATTATAAATATAATAGTTATATTTTATGCATATCGTCTAATGGCCCATGATTGTATTGTCCAGTTAGATATCTCTCCATAGTGTCTATCCTGATTTACATGATATTTTGGTTTAGCAATTTTTTTATATATATATTTGAGATCTCTTTTGTAGAGTGTTTTCTTTTTTTAACTTTTAAGATATTTGTGTAGTCTCCTTTATGTATGAAAGATTTGTTTTATATTCTCAAACCACAATAAATTACACCTTAGTCAGTTCTATCTCAGAATACAAAAACCTCCAATTTTATTTCAATTATGTAAAGTAATTTATCATATTTGACAACATTCATGAGAAAACTCATGTTAAACATGTCCCATAAGAAATTTCATTTTAGAATAATACATCTTAAATTTCATATGACAAGTGCTTTTTTATTGTTTTCGTTTAAAATACATCCTTACCCAATTAACTCAAAATTAAATGACAGAAAATTAATTATGTGGATAATATAAAAATTTCGAATACGTTGTTAAAACAATTTAATAGAACTCAATTAAAAATATCACCAAATTTATAAAAGACTTAAACTTAATTAAACCAATTTTTTTATTATAACATAACTTCAATATAATATTCAATAAATTATATATTTAATAAATTGTGGAAAGATAAACTTATGCATTGTATGCGTCACTTAACGATTTAACATACAATATAGCTATGTTCAACTTTTATTCTCAGAAAACAACCGGTTTACTGAGTGAGAGCGGAATCGTGAACCTTCCTGAAAGCGTTGCTCATATTTCAAGCTTGAAATCACTTGATTTGAGTGACTGCAAAAATCTTGAATGCATCCCACAGATGCTACCGTTTCTAAAACAACTGGTAGCATTGGATTGCCCATCAATTAGAAGAGTGATGTCAAATCGAAACCTCTCAGATTCAAAGGAGGGTGTCTTCAGATTTCATTTCACCAATGCCCAACAACTGGATTCAGGTGCTCGTGCTAACATTGAGGAGGATGCAAGGGTCAGGATGACCGACGATGCATATAGGTGTGTGTTCTTATGTTTTCCAGCGAGTGTTGTTCCTCATTGGTTCCCTTTTCGTTGCAAGGGACCTTCAGTAACTATAAGTGAAGATTTAAGTTTCTGCAGCGATGATAGGCTCATTGGTTTCGCTTTGTGTGTGGTTTTTGGATTGTTAGATAGCAATATTATTAGTCGCAGACGTAGTTCTTTTAGTTACCGCCTAAAATTTGAGTCTGATGACTATGGCACACAGATTATTCCAAATAATGATGTGCTAAATAACTATTTCACATGGAAAGATGACGTCAGAGTTATTGATAAAGATCACATATTTATGTGGAAATTTAACTTGGAGAGCCTAAGAAGGAGCGGCATGAACCTTAGGCTCAGTGATGCTCGCAGCTTCACTTTTGAGATCAGTCCATATGATTATAACTTTCAGTGGCCAGATTACTACTTAGTTGTGAATGAGTTAAAATCAGATGTGACAATAAAAGAATGCGGAATGTGCCCTCTTTATAGCACCGGAAGCAATGTTGCAGAGTCTTCAAAGGAGGATAGGAAGAGGAAGGCAGAAAGCTACTTAGTGGGCTAGTCTCTTGCTTTTCTGCTAATTGGTATTCCGTTGTTGGTTAGTGTGGCTTACAACCAATACTTGTTAATTACAAGTTTCAAAACGTTCAATTTTTATTATGAATTTCTCATTTTTTTTTTATTTTGTTTTATTTACATTTTCAATGGCATTTTACAGGTGGGTTCGATCAGACAAGATTTCTAAGTTATTGATGTAAGTTGGGTTGCTCCGTTGTCCCAAAGTTACATTTTCTTGAAACTCTTCATTCGTTAACTTCTTTAGCATATTTGGTTTTCATTTGCAGCGAAGGCATTATGAAATCTTTAGGAGCTGCATTTCATTTGCATGGATAATTCGTAAATTATTATCTTATGGATTTCTCAGTTGCATTCTCTCTTTTCTTATTCGTATGATTTCTTAGTTTTGAGGAGGCTTTGTAAGTTTCTGAATCCTAAATCCATAAGCATAAAATGTACTTAGTCATTTTTATCTCAGAATACAAAAACCTCCAATTGTATTTCAATTATGTAGAATAATTTATCATATTTGACAATATTCAGAAAACTCATGTTATACATGTCTCATAAGAAATTTCATTTTTGAATAATACATCTTAAATTTCCTATGACAAGTGTTTTTTTATTGTTTTCGTTTAAAATACATCCTTACCCAATTAACTCAATTAAATGACAGGAAATTATGAGGATAAATAAAAATTTCGAATACTTTGTTAAAACAATTTAATAAAACTCAATTAAAAATATCATCAAATTTATAAAAGACTTAAACTTAATTAAACCAATTTTTTTATTATAACATAACTTCAATAAAATATTCAATAAATTATATATTTAATAAATTGTGGAAAGATCGACTTCCGCATTGTATGCGTCACTTTTGTTCACTTGAATGGATTTGGAAGAGAGTAATTGAATGGATTTGAGAGGATTTAAAATTAAATTTTTTTAATTTATCACATCAATCAAATCCTAATTCTCACAAACGTTGCTTCCAAATTTACTCTCACTTACTTTCAAATTCACTTAAATAAACAACAACAAAATTTATCTTCAAATCTTCTCAAATCCAGTCAATGACTCTCTTTCAAATTCATTCAAGTGAACAAAGAGTTAACGATTCTACAATATACCTATGTTCAACCTTTACTCTCAGAAAACAACCGGTTTACTTTGTCAGTCTATTCTGTCAAAACCTATGGCCCAAAGGTAGTTTATGTAAGTATCGCGAAATGGCAAAATGATTGTCCAACTAAAATATTTGAAAGCATAATTGTCCTATCACTTTGAAAGGTTTCCACCAAAAGATGCATAAAGAAGTTGGTTCTCTGGCTCACTTAATTACAATTTTTTTAAAATAAAAAAAATTACAATCTTTCTATAATTCAAATCTAAACAAATTTCACTCCTTTTAATTAATTTTGAAAATAAGGAAGTTAAATAATTTTTTCAAACAAAAAAATTAATAAATATTTTTTTATAAAACTAAAATTAAATTTTAATAAAATAAAAATAGGTATGTGAGTTGGTGGGCTAATCCGGCCCACCACGGGTTCAACCCGCATGAGCCGGGTTTAAATCTGACCCGCATAAAAGAAATATAATTTTTTCAAACCTAACTCGACCCGAACCTGTGGTGGACCGAATTGGCCCGCAGTTTGTGACCCATTTTAACAACTCTACCATTATCACATCATAGAATTTTTCTTTGAAATGATCTCATCAATATTTCAAATCAATGTACATTTACACAATACAAATAAAAATAATAATAATAATAATTTATAATGATAAATATTTTTTAACTATTTTTTAAATATGCATATTTCGTTACTAGTTTTTCTACAATCTATTTTATTAATTTTATTATTTATTAAAAATCTATTTACAATAAATAATAATTATTTTTAAATGTTTTATTATTATAATAGTATAAAAGTTAATAGAAATATTTACTTTCATAACTGTTTTTCATATGTTGTATATACTTTTTAAAAGCACTTTTTTTTAATAGTTATTATAATATCTAATTTTTTAATTATCATAACAAAAAGAGTGATACCATTGGGAGACATGCCCCCTAAGTTTCCACGCGTATTAGTGATCAAAATTTGGAATTTATAATTATTGTGTAGGTCGTTGAGTCTTCAAATATTTTCTTTTCTTTTGTCTAGTTGCTGTAGTGGATGACTCATGCTTTATATTCGATTGACTAGTGTCTGGCCAGAACAAACAACTCCCACAGATATTTTGAGAGAACTGAATGGAAAGCTGTAGTGGAGATAGCTTTGGGCAAGGCAGTAGAATCATTATGACCAGTAGAGATAGACAAGTGCTTAAGAATGCTGGAGCTGATGATATCTACGAACTTAAAGAGTTGAATTTTCATGATTCTTTAAAACTTTTTAACTTACATGCTTTTAAACAAAATTCTTCGAAAGAAATTACTTACATGGACTTGTCAGTAAAGGTGTTGAGATATGCAAAAGGGGTTCCGTTAGTTCTCCAAATTTTGGGTTCATTGTTATATGGCAGACAAAGAGAAGCATGGGAAAGTCAGTTGCAAAACTTGGAGAAGTGCCAAGATCATGATATTTTCAATGTATTAAAATTAAGTTATGATGGGCTCTGAGAGGAGGAGAAGAATATATTTCTTGACATTGCTTGCTTTTACAGAGGACACGAGGAGATTGTAGTAGCAGAAACACTAGACGATTGTGATTTCTCTTCTAAGATTGGAATGGATGTTCTCAAAGATAAATGTCTCATATCTATCTTGGATGGTAGAATTGTGATGCACGATCTAATACAAGAAATGGGTCAAGAAATTGTTCGTAAAGAGTGTCCTCAACATCCTGGAAAACGCAGCCGATTGTTCAAGGCTGACGAAATTCATGAGATTTTAAGAAATAACAAGGTATGTTTTATTGTTATTCAATTGAAAGAGTCACATGGATTTATGTTATGATAAATTGATAACCATTGAGATGTTATTAAATAGCTTGCAATGCAACATTTATGTTTTTTTTTTCTAATTGCTTTGATACTTTCAGGGATCAGATGCAATACAATGTATATTACAAGATATAGACGAAATGGAAGAAGTTAAAGTACATGCAAAAGCTTTCAAAAAGATGAACAATCTTAGGATGATTGTGTTCTATTCTTAGGTAAGGAACAAAACATGTTAAATTTTGTGAATTTTTATAATAACTATAAAACTTATACTCAACATAATTTTGTTAGTTCACAGTGTGATCTTTTTAATAGTGGTATTTATGTAAAATATAGAGTCAATAGATAATGTAACTAAGAGTATACCGAAGAAAAATAGATAAAATTGCTTAAAACTTTATTTTAGTTTTTCTGTTACCTGATTCATTTACTTTCGTAGCAGAATTTACCAAAGTTGAAAAGGCTCAACCTGAGTTATTCTCCAAAACTTACTAGAATACCAGATCTTTCTCTTTTACCAAATATTAAAGAAATAATTCTGAGTCATTGTGAAAAGTTGATTCAAGTTCACTCTTCCAGATTTCTCAGCAAGCTCAGTTGTTTATTGTTAAATGGTTGTTATGGTCTGAAGAGTGTAACAATTCCCAGCAATATTCTAACCAGATCACCTGGATTGATTCTACTTTCCGATTGTCACGAGCTTGAAATGTTTCAAACCTGTGAAACTCAATCATGGCCTTTTCCATTATTATCATCAATCTGGGAAAGACCCCACTATAGAAGGGGTAAATCTATGCCTTTCATAAGACTAGATCCCAGTGAAATCTTCTCAATTACCTTTGATAGATACGAGGAGGAAGAAAAAGAAGTGACTAATAATGATATATACTTACAATGTGATGAAGTACTGACGAAACTAAGAGAAGGTGTACCCTTAAACTTTCAAAGTCTGAAGAAATTCTGTTTCTTAGATGTGTCTCACTGTTCTTCCCTTACAACCTTTCCATGTGACCTTTCTGAGACGAAATTCCTGAAGCAACTTTGTCTCCGTGATTGCTCAAAATTGGAAAATTTCCCCGAAATTGAGGACACGGTGGAAGGTCTAGCGGTTCTCATCTTAGACGGCACAGCCATACAGGCACTACCTTCATCCTTGTGGCGTTTGGTAGGGCTTGAACAACTGAGTATGCGAGGTTGCAAGAATCTTGAGATTATTCCATCTTCCATTGGAAGCCTCATCAGACTATGCAAGTTAGACATTACCTACTGTGAATCACTTCAAACTTTTCCAAGCACCATTTTCAAATTGAAGTTGAGGATACTTGATTTGTGTGGATGTTTAAGGTTGAGGACCTTCCCAGAGATCACGGAGCAGGCACAAACTTTTTCTCACATTAACTTAAAAGAAACGGCTATCAAAGAACTGCCTTCCTCATTTGGCAATTTGGTTAATCTTCGATCCCTGCAGCTCAACAAATGCACTGATCTCGAATCACTCCCAAACTCCATTGTTAATCTAAAGCGTCTCTGTAAACTTGATTGTTCGGGTTGTGCCAAATTAACAGAAATCCCAACACACATTGGTCGCTTGTCTTCATTAATGGAAATGTCACTGAGAAAGAGTGGAATCATGAACCTTCCCGAGAGCATGGCTCATCTTTCAAGCTTGAAATCGCTTGATTTAAGCGATTGCAAAAAGCTTGAATGCATCCCACCTATTCCACCGTTTCTAAAACAACTCGTAGCATTGGATTGCCCATCCATTAGAAGAGTGATGCCAAATTCTCTTGTTCGAAACCTCTCAGAGTCGAAGGAGGGTGTCTTCAAATTTCATTTCACCAATGCCCAACAACTGGATTCAGGTGCTCGTGCTAACATTGAGGAGGATGCAAGGCTCAGAATGACCGACGATGCATATAGGTCTGTGTTCTTCTGTTTTCCAGGGAGTGCAGTTCCTCATTGGTTCCCTTTTCGTGGTAATGGACCTTCAGTGAGTATAAATGAAGATTTAAGTTTCTGCAGCGATGACAGGCTCATTGGTTTCGCTTTGTGTGTTGTTTTTGAACTGTTAGACATGAATGATATTGAAGGTAGATACGGTTCTTTTAGTTACAGCCTAAAATTTGAATCTGATGATGATGGTACACAGATTATTCCAAATAATGATGTGCTAAACAACTATTTCAAATGGAATTATAAAGACAGAGTTGCCAATCAAGATCACGCATTCATGTGGAAATTTAACTTGGAGTCCCTGAGGACTAGCGGCATGAGCCTTAGGCTCCGTGATGCTCGCAGCTTCACTTTTGAGATCAGTCCGTATGATTATGACTTTCAGTGGCCAGATTACGACTCAGTTGTGAATGAGTTAAAATCAGTTGTCACAATAAAAGAATGCGGAATGTGTCCTCTTTATAGCACCGGAAGCAATGTTGCACAATTTTCGATGGAAACAAAACAAGATAAGAAGAGGAAGGCCGAAAGCTAGCTTGCCAGCTAGTCTCTTGCTCTTCTGGTAATTAGTCTTTTGGTGAGGATCTAAACTGGTTTATCACCAATACTCTTTAATTACAAGTTTCAATGTATCAGAATCCTTTCTTTATTGTCTTCTAGACAGTTTTTTCTATGCTCTTCTCTTCCTGCTTCTTTATTGTACTCTTTTACAGCTCCTCAGTGAAGAAAGTAAACATTGAAAAAACATATTCTTCCCTTTTCATAAACTTCCATTGAATTTATAATTATTTGAATAAAGGTTTAAACTATAGAATCTGGAAATATTTTCTTTGTTGATAAACTAGCAATTTTTTGGAATACAACCTTCTTAATTCTTAAAACTCACAACACTATAAAATTGAACCCTCCTCACTTGGTGTATACTGCCAACTTCCGTGGCTTCCCCTCACTCACACTCACTCTCACTTACAACTCACCCTGATTTTTCTTCTCTGCACGGTGCACAAAGTGCTTTTCTCTCTTTCACACAGATTTTGATTTCTACTGCACCGTATCAATTTGCTACTTTGGCTTCCAATTTATCATTTACAAAAGGAACAAGAATCCAAAACATGGTTACACTTTCGGTGGAGCTCACTTTCCACTTACAAAGTTTTCTTCTTTTTTCCGTGATTCAATTATCTTGTCCATTTAAAGAAAAACACGTGGGGTCCACACTTAAAGTTTACTTAACAAAAACAATCTTTTATAAAATGATCTAAATTTAGAGTCCATAATTATTCTGTAAATTGTTGAGCCTTAATTGACTCAATAGCTTAGTTATTATACGTGGCTGACCAGAACAAACAACACCGACAGATACTTTCACAAAGGAGAGTTCTTCATAGATCTTCATCATTCCCACTACATCTTCATCATCTTTCTAATTGATTCCAATGTCAGGAAGTTCTTCATCATTCCCGGTGTCTACTTCTCCCACTAGGTATGATGTGTTTCTCAGCTTCAGAGGGGAAGACACACGTTACAACTTCATTAGTCACCTTTTTGCAGCGCTGCAGAAAAATCACATCCAAGCATATATTGATGACAGACTACAAAGGGGCGAAGAAATTTCACCTGCACTAAATACTGCAATAGAAGAATCAAAGATATATGTTCTGATCTTCTCCGAAAACTATGCATCTTCGACGTGGTGTTTGAATGAACTGACTAAGATACTGGATTGCAAGAAGAGATATGGAAGGGATGTGATACCCGTTTTCTACAAGGTGGATCCAGCAACTGTCAGGAAACAGGAAAAGAGATACAAAGAAGCATTCGAAGAGCATGAACAGCGGTTTAAGGAAGACATGGACAAAGTGCAAGGATGGAAGAATGCTCTAACTGAAGCTGCTGGACTCGCCGGCCGGGATTCAAACGTTATCAGGTCACTATATTCAGATATTCAGTATCTCTTTTCATTTACTAAAATCTGTTGATCTCATCATAGTTCAAGTGTTTCTTTTTTTCCCTTTCTCTTAATGGGTCATGGATTTGATCATATCACTTTGTTACAGTTTAACTTTGTACAGGACTGTTCTCCAGTATCAAAAGTCACAAACAGTTACTGAAGAACTTTTGCGATCTTGATTTGCAATTTTTAAACCAATTAACCAAGCTAATATATGAAGATAATGTCGTATACTTACGTTAAACATCTCTTCAATGATGTTCACTCTTCTGAATTTTTCTTTAGCTTAGTTTAGCTTAGTGCTTGAATACTAAAACTTTATTTTTTAAATTATCTGTCAGGTCAGAAAACACACTTGTTGAAGGAATTGTGGAAGATATTTTGAAAAAATTGAATCTTTATTCCATTAGTTATGATGAAGGAATTATTGGCATTGAAAAACATATTGAAAGAATTCGATTCTTGATGCATTTTGAGTCATCAGATATTCGGATCATAGGAATTTGTGGCATGGGAGGAATAGGAAAAACTACAATTTCTCAACAAATACATCACATATTGGCAATGCAATTTGATTCCAGAAGCCTTGTTTTAGACACTCAAAAAAAAATAGAAAGAGATGGAATAGACACTGTCAGAGAAAAATATATGTCTGAGCTTCTAAATGAAGTACCATCCCCTAGTTTATACTACAGTGAAAGACTCAAACGAATGAGGAATCTCATAATTCTTGATGATGTTACTGATTCGGTTCAACTTAAACAATTGTTAAGAAGGCGTGATAGTTTTGGACAAGGCAGTAGAATCATTATAACCAGTAGAGACAAACAAGTGTTAAAGAATGCTGGAGCTGATGACATCTACGAAGTTAAGGAGTTGAATGATCTTGATTCTCTAAAACTTTTTATTTTACATGCTTTTAAACAAAACTCTTCACACGAAGCAACGTACAAGGACTTGACAGAAGAGGTGTTGAGATATGCAAAAGGAATTCCATTAGTTCTCCAAATTTTGGGCTCATTACTTTATGGCAGAACAAGAGAAGCATGGGAAAGTCAGTTACAAAAGTTGAAAAAATGCCAAGATCTTAATATTTTTATTGTGTTAAAATTAAGTTATGATGGGCTTGATGAGGAGCAAAAGAATATATTTCTTGACATCGCTTGCTTTTATAGGGGACACGAGGAGAGTGTGGTAGTAGAAAGACTAGATGACTGTGGTTTTTCTTCTAAGATTGAAATGGATATTCTCAAAGACAGAGGTCTAATATCTATCGTTGATGGTAGAATTGAAATGCACGATCTAATACAAGAAATGGGTCAAGAAATTGTTCGTAAAGAGTGTCCTCAATATCCTGGAAAACGTAGTCGATTGTGGAAGGCTGACGAAATTAACGAGGTTTTGAAAAAGAACAAGGTATGTTCTATTGTCACTCAATTGAAAGACATGGATTTACTTTTCTTAAATTGCAAACCACTAAGTTGTTATTAAACATATGGAATATTTCATGTTTATTTATTTTCCAATTACATTGATTTACTTTTAGGGGTCAGATGCAATTCAAGGTATCTTACTAGATTTGACGAAAATAAAAGAAGTTATAGTACATGGACAAGCTTTACGAAAGATGGATAATCTAAGGATGCTTATACTCTATGATTGTTATGATTGTTTTGATTATGTGCTTCCACTCAAATTCAAAGTGTCCCCTGCTTCATCTCTTGTAATTCTACCAGACACTTTAAAGATTCTTTATTGGAAAGGTTTCCCTCAACGATCTTTACCACCCAACTTTTGCCCAGAAAATCTAGTGAGACTCGAAATGCCAGACTGCCATCTTGAACAACTTTGGGAAGAAGATCAGGTTTTTCAAGTTCTCTATATCCTTTACGCTCTAAACTTACAAGTATTTTTCTGTACTATATATCTATCTACATGTTTTCATTAGCAATTCCTTTGTGCCTACTCCACATTATTTGTTTTTGATACTTCTTTTATTAGACCCACTAAATTATGCATATATCATTACAATCATATTTAGCATGCTTCTAAAGATAATTATAAATCAAATATGTAGAACATGCATTTGTTTGATGCATTTTGGTCCATGATTGTATTGTCTACCCATATTATGTGTGAGGTATCTGGATAGAGTGCTTGTTTTTTTACTTATTTGTGTGTGGGTAATCTATTCTAATGTATAAAAGATATCGAAATGTTATCTTTTCCTTTTGTATTATTTCAAACACCCCTATTTAATATAATCATTCTTGCTTATAACTACTAGATACATTACTAAAAAGAATTATCTTACTATAACTTTAAATTCTCAAAATTATTCATATATAAATGTACATCACCTATCATAAGTATATATTTTGGAAAATTCATTCCCAATTTTTTTATGTCAAAATAGTTCTTTCCACTCATGATAACTTCATAGTCAAACCGTCTTCAACATCTTTTTTTCTATAATAAGTTTTGTATTTAATATTTCGATCACAATATAATCTTAGATATCCCTCACACATGCTCATGAAAGGGTCAAAACATACCCATAAAAGGCCAAAACACACCCATAAAAGGACAAAATGCACATAAGGTCATACTCATAATGGTCATAAATGGAATCACATAATATATAACATCATGTATATCATATATTTATGTATACATATTCATGCATCTTATAGTCATCATCATCAATCTCATAGCATGACCTCGTTTCCTAATCGAAAAGGAAGATTCTTTTACTTCAATGATCACATAACTTGACTGACATCTTGATCATTTAGTGAAGTTTTTAGATATTTTAGTGAAGTTTTTATTAATTTTAGATATTTTAGTGAAGTTTTTATTAATTTTATTTATTAATATATTGACAAATAAGCAAAATATAACATTCATATCTTATAATTAATTGAAAAATTAAACAAGTGAAATATATAAATTTAATATCTTAATTAGAAAATATAAAAAAAATTGAATACTCACTTAACTAAATAAATTTAAATTTATTAAAGACTTGAACTTAATTAATCTATTTTTTTTTTATTATCATATAACTTCAATATAACCTGTAATAAATTATGTATTCAATAAATCACGGAAAGATGGATTTATACATTGTCTGCATCATTCAACATTAACATACAACCTACCTAAGGTTCAATTGTAACTCCCTTTGTCAGTTTATTCTTATAAGAGTAATGTCGTTTATTTAAATTTTTACAATATATTTTTATTAGAACGAAGAAGAGAGACGAGAAAAGATAAATAAAGGTAAGTAGTTGTCATCTATTATAAATTATTTTCATCAGGTTGAAATTATTAGGATGTAATATTAGATAGGAAACAAAACTATCAAATTTTGTTTAATTTTTTGTAATAACTATCAAATTTATAGCCACTATAATTTTGTTTGTTCAACGTAAACTAAACAGATAACGTAAGTAGGAGTTTATTGAAGAAAAATAAATAAGCTTCATTGTAGTTTTTCTTTATTACCTGATAATTTCCTTTTTCTGGCAGAGTTTACCGAAGTTGAAAAGGCTCAACCTGGATCATTCTAAGAAACTTACAAGAATACCAGACCTTTCCCTGTCACCAAATATTGAAGAAATAATTCTCAATAATTGTCCAAAGTTGATTAAAGTTCACTCTTCCATATTACTCACCAAGCTCAGTTATTTAGGTTTAGATAGATGTCATGATCTCAATAGTGTAACTGTTCCTAGCAATATTCTATCCAGATCACCAGGATCCATTAATCTTTCCAGGTGTTCGAATCTTGAAATATTTTCAACCAGTCAAACCCAAACATCTTATTCTCCACCATCGTCATCATTAATCGCTCCAATATTCCCTCGCGTCAAACTGGCGCGTCAATTGCAAACTGGATTTTCCTTACTGGATTGCTTGCCTGGACCTGAAAATATCATAAGATCCTATTACGGAAGCATTTTCTCCATTACTTTTGACCGATATTGGGAAGCAGATGAAGAAAAACAAGTGACTAATAATAATATATACGCATATGAGGAAATGCCGATACCACTCACTGGATATGAGCCCTTAAACTTTGGAATTTTGAAGAAGCTCTGTTTCATAGATCTCACAAACTGTTCTGACCTTACAATATTTCTATCTGACCTTTCTGAGATGAAATTCCTAAAGAAACTTTGTCTCCGTGGTTGCTCAAAATTGCAAAATTTCCCCGAGATTGAGGACACGATGGAAAATTTGGCGGTTCTAATCTTAGACGACACAGCCATACAGGCACTGCCTTCATCCTTGTGGCGTTTGGTAGGGCTTGAACAACTGAGTTTGCGAGATTGCAAGAATCTTGAGATTATTCCATCTTCCATTGGAAGCCTCACCAGACTATGCAAATTAGACCTTACCTACTGTAAATCACTTCAAACTTTTCCAAGTACCATTTTCAATTTGAAGTTGAGGAAACTTGATTTGTGTGGTTGCTTAAAGTTGAAGACCTTCCCAGAGATCACGGAGCAGGCACAAACTTTTGCTCACATAAACTTAACAGAAACGGCTATCAAAGATCTGCCTTCCTCATTTGGCAATTTGATTAATCTTCGATCCCTGCAGCTCAACAAATGCAGGGATCTCGAATCACTCCCAAACTCTATTGTTAATCTAAAGCATCTCTGTAAACTTGATTGTTCGGGATGTGCCAAATTAACAGAAATCCCAACACACATTGGTAGCCTGTCGTCATTAATGGAACTGTCACTGAGTGAGAGTGGAATCGTGAACCTTCCGGAAAGCATTGCTAATCTTACAAGCTTGAAATCACTTGATTTGAGTAGCTGCAAAAATCTTGAATGCATCCCAAAGATTCCAACGTTTCTAAAACAACTGGTGGCATTGGATTGCCCATCCATTAGACAAGTGAGGTCAAATTCTCTTGTTCAAAACCTCTCAAATTCCAAAGAGAGTTTCTTCAATTTTCATTTGACCAATGCTCAACAACTGGATTCGGGTGCTCGTGCTAACATTGAGGAGGATGCAAGGCTTAGGATGAGCAACGATGCATATAGGTCTGTGTTTTTCTGTTTTTCAGGGAGTGCAATTCCTCATTGGTTTCGTTTTCGTGGCAAGGGACGTTCAGTGACTATAAATGAAGATTTAAGCTTCTGCAACGATGATAGGGTCATTGGTTTCGCTTTGTGTGTTGTTTTTGGACTGTTAGATACGAATGATATTGAAGCTAGACGTGGTTATTTTAGTTACAGCCTAAAATTTGAATCTGATGACGGTGGCACACACATTATTCCAAATAATGATTTGTTAAAAAGCTATTTCAAATGGAATGGTGAAGAGAGACCTATTGATCAAGATCACACATTCATGTGGAAATTTAACTTGGAGTCCCTAAAGACGAGCAGCATGAGCCTTAGACTCTGTGATGCTAGCAGCTTCACTTTTGAGATCAATCCGCTTGATTTTGACTTTCGGTGGCCAAATTACGACTCAGTTGTGGGAGAGTTCAAATCAGTTGTCACAATAAAAGAATGCGGCATATGCCCTCTTTATAGAAGCGGAAGCAATGTTACAGAGTCTTGAAGGGAAACAAAGGAAGATAGGAAGAGGAAGGCAGAAAGCTACTTAGTGTTCTGCTAATTGATCTTCCGTTGGTGAGTGTGGCTTATAACCAATACTTATTAATTACAAAATTTCAAAACGTTAAACTTTTATTATGAATTTCTCATTTTTAATTTATTTTGTTTTTATTTACATTTTTAATGGCATTTTACAGGTGGGTTCGTTCAGACAAGATTTGTAAGTTATTGTTAGATATAGTTTGATTTGTAAGTTATTGTTAGATATAGTTTGATTTGGACGTAAGTTGAGTTGCTCCGTTGTCCCAAAGTTACATTTTCTTGAAACTCTTCATTTTAATTTCTTTAGCATATTTTGGCTTTCATTTGCAGCGAAGGCATTATGAAATCTTGAGGAGCTGCATTTGCAAGGGTAATTCGTAAATGGGAAAATGTTTCTGCCAATTGAATATCATATCATTGTATTTGGATTGTGCATGGAGCTGTAAAACCATAAAATTGTTTATTGGTTAACTTGGATGACTGAAGATGATAAGAAGTTATTTGTTGTTGTTCTTCGTTTATTCACTTTGAGACACCTTGTTTCATTTGAGCAGTGACTTATAAAAGCTACTAGAGTGTGATGGTTAATTCTTTATAATTGTAGTTAGACAGTAAAGTCGAAGACAGTTTATTTGAATTTATAATTATTTGGATATAGGTTTAAAGACTCCTATTAAGAAGGTCTTCATTAATTATCTTATGATTTCTCAGTTGCATTCTCTCGTCTTATTCGTGTCTTAGTTTTGAGAGGCTTTGTAAGTTTCTGATTCCTTATTCCATAAGCATAAAAATAAATTTATCAAACACGTATTGATATCTACTATTTAAAAATATTTTATCTTTTTATCAATAAAATATCTGATTTGTAAAATAATAATATTTTTATTATTACAATATCTAATAATTTTTTATATTAATAATTTTAACATATTCAGTTTAAATTTAAATTGATACAATAATAATCATATATATTTAATATCTTTTTAAGAATTATATATTTTTCGATATGTATATAATTATGGTATACTATTATTTTCCAAATAAAAATACTGATATATCGGACGTGTCTTATCTGATACACATATTTTTTCTGAGTCAAGCACAAAACCATTCATACATATAATATATAAGGTCTTCAGATTTTTTAAATTAAAAACTCAATATCAATTATATGTCTTTATTGTCAAAATAAATTATATAAAAATGGTAAATAAATTATTAATGCGGGAGATTTTTTAATTTTATTTGTTGAAATTCTATTATACATAAACTAAAAAATGCTAATTTTTTACTATTTAAGATGTAATTTGTGGTTGTTAAAAATTGTTACAGATATTATTTTCAGCTATTAAAGTAATTGCCAAAACTACCTACGTCAAAACTTGTTTATTATTACAATAAATTTTACTAATTTTTTTATTTAATAATTTAATTTATATTTAATTAAATAATATATTTTAATGTTTTATTATTATTTGTTAAACTGCTACAATAATGTGAAAAACTGGTTGTCAAAATATTCCTTTCCATATTTAAATGTTTATATAGCTAATAAATCGAAATAATAATTAACGTAATAAAACCTCACGATATCATAGCCCACGAAAACATGTTAAAACAATTCAGCTAACAAATAGTTAAAACAATTACAATAATTTTTTTAAAACATTCATAATTCAAATATGAAAAACAAAATGATCTCAGTTTTTTTTAACAACACCAAATTAACAAAATAATCTCAGTCACAATAATTAATTAACAACACCAAATTGGCTCATTTTTTTTATCTCTTTGATAATTTCAAATACTACAAGATGTTAAACAGTCAAATAATTCACATTAGTAATTGGTTTTAGATTGTTAGAATAGTAGAAAAGTATATAATTAAACAGCTGACTCTGAATTATAAAATTCATTTTCATAAATATCAATACGAATAAAAAGTCAATTTCTCAACTACAAACTAGGTTTGGTTAGATTAATGTTTAAGTATAAGAAGTTGAAATGTTTGGTTAGATTAAATTTATTATTATATATTGTTTTTATACAATTTATTTACGTCTGAAATTTTTATCTCCTGTCCTTCATTCACCTTAATGTCAATCTTCCATTTTTTGCCTATTACATAGCATCGTGTTGGCCTTTATATTTATATGTGTTCAGATCAAGTTTTGCTTAGTCCCTTCCTTTTCAAAAATATATTGTGCTTTTCCTTTAAAATATATTTTAGTTTTACTTCCAATTGGATGAGTTGCATTGCCTTTTACTTTAATTTATAGGTGGAAACTCTTGAAGTTAATTTGTAGGCAACACTTCATTTCCCACTTCGTCCACTTTACTAAAGTTAATGCAAAGGTACTTTTGTTCTGAGAAGTATCCATTTCAAAGCATTGGAGCATCTTCTACATTTCTAATTAGTGGTCCTTGTGAGTCCTGCGAAGCAAGATGCTGCTAGAGAAGTTACTCGCTCCCTTGTCATGAAAACTACACCAGAAATTATATATATTTTGTTATTAAAAATTATTATCTTATGGATTTTAAAGTTAAAATGTTCTCTTTCTTTTATCTCTCCTTCTTTATTCGTGGGATTTCATTCGTTTGGAAGAGGCTTCGTAACTTTCTGATTTCTGAAAGCATAAAACCGTTCACACACACACACACACACATATATATATATATATATATATATATATATATATATATATATATATATATATATATAAGATTGTTTTGGCACGCTACAATAATACTGCTATATGAATCCATTATTCTTTACAAAAAAAACAGTGAATTAAAAGTAGAATCTCAATTAAATTTCTTTATAAGAAAATAAATTATATAAAAATGGTAAATAAATTATTAATAAATAACACCCTTATCTGCTTGAGATTTTTTTTTTTAATTTTACTTGTGTTTTACAAGGAGAGTATAATGTACTTAATAATTTTAAAAAATTACAAATTTAATAAAAGAGTCTTATTTTATCTTACACCATACCATTATCATAAATTTAGTAGTATGAATTTAGTTATGTTGGTATAGTGGTTAATAACAACTTAAAGATGCTAATTTGAACAAAATGACATAGATTGTGTAAGGACTAGGAGGACCGGTGTATTTATCCAATTGGGCCAATCCATTTTGATGGTAGTATATAAACAAAAGTTTTGAAATTTCGTGTCACTTTCTGCATGCATTTCTTCTTTCCAAAAATTTTTAAGTTTCCTTTTCTCCTTCTTCTCTCTACAATTTCTCTCTAAATTTTCTTCATCTCACTTCATCTGATCTACAATCAGATTGTGTCTAAATGATCTTGGTGTAAAGGACTTCTTCTTTCATCGATCAAGTTTGTGTTTTAAATGGATAAGTTTCGTTTCTTAAGTTTTTGTGAATTCTGGAAAATTCTGTCACATGCAAGACAATTCTATTGGTTGCATGTATACTTCAATCCTATTTTCTTCTTTCTAACTTCATTTATGGTCTGTTGGGTGGTCTTTCCTCACAAATCGGTGAAGTATGGGTGTTTATAGGATTTTCTGGTGGGAAAGTAATTTTTGGAAAAGTTAAACGTTGTTCTGTTCCGTCAAAAAGGTAAGGGAAGCTAGTTAATTTAACTAATTTGTGAATGATGTATGAAAATAGTAATGACATATGCCCTAGCCATGGTTAATCATACTTAAGAAGAGTTGGATTCATCTATGAAAGGTGGGTCCGAGCTCTAATCATCATGAGCCATCAACATGTTCTTAGTAAAATTGTGTGTATTTTAGACCTTGTATTAATGGTCAAATAGTATAGTATTTAATTTTAGGCCTTGTATTAAGGGCTAAGTATTGTATGGTTTGTAATCTTATTTTTAAAGAGTGTGTCCCACCATGGGACATGATGGCCACATGGCAAGCTCTTAAGTGAAGAGTTTTTCTTAAGAAGAAAGTGGTCATGTGTCATTTTCTAAGTGGAGAAACTCTTACTAAAGTGGATTGCCATATGTCACTCTAAGAGTGGAGAAACTTTGCAAAAGTGGATTGTCACATGGCACTTTAAGAGTGGAGGAACTTTGCAAAAGTGGATTGCCACATGCTACTTTAAGAGTGGAGAACTTTGCAAAAGTGGATTGCCACATGCTACTTCAAGAGTGGAGAAGACTTTACAAAAGTGGATTGCCACATGACACTCTAAGAGTGGAGAAACTTTGTAAGAGTGGATTCCCACATGTCTCTTTAAGAGTGGGTAGTTTTAGGGTTTATTATCTACTTTGGAGACACCTTTCTCTGTAAATAGAAGGGTCTCATTCCTTGTAAAATCACTTGATGAATTTGAATGTTATTATGCCAAAATGTGTGCAAACATATCTTGTCTCAAGTCAAGGCTAGAGCATCCCATGAGGTCCCGTTAACCACCCTTCTCTAGAGTTGGCCCAACCTCTCCGAAGATCCATCAAACACCTCCATCTTACCACAAATACTCACCAAAACCTCACCAATATTGTGAGTCCACCACCATATCCATAACTTCCGCACAAATTCCATCTCCATAGCTTCATCTTCGCGCTTTGGCCCAACCTAGCTCGAGGAGGACGTTATCAAATAGTGTTTGCTGATTTTACATGTATGTATAATTGAATGATTATGTATTTTGTATATTGGTTTGAATAATTAAGTGTTATGATTGTGATGAATATGTTTCTGCATATTATGAGTAAGTGGTCGAGTGGATTGAGAGGAATTGGGTTGGTGAATCTGGGTAATCTGGATTTGGTATGAGTATGATTGGTATGAAGAATCTGGGTAAGTTATAGGATACAAGATTGGAGTATCAGAAATTAGGAAGAATGAGTAGATTTTAGGTAAACTTAAGTTTTATCATAGTTTGCAGTCATTCTACAGAATTACGTAGTTTTATTGAGGGTTCTGTTTTGACCGCTCGGTCTTTTCTTGTGTTCGGTTTTACACTAGTGTTCTGTAGTACACTAGTGTTCGGTCTTACACTAGTATTCTGTAGTACACTAGTGTTCGGTCTTACACTAGTATTCCGTAGTACACTAGCATTCAGTCTTATATTTGTGTTCCTTATTACACTGGTATTCAATATTATTTAGAATTTGGTTTATATATAGTTTTCAATCTAGTCATAGTGCTCGGTATTACTCTAGTAATCGGTCTAGTTCTAGTATTAGATATCATTCTAGTGTTCGGATAATTTAATGATTAGTTATATTTGAGTGTTCTACTTAAGTCCAGAGTGTCCGGTCTGAGGTGGTGCTTTGTTTTAAGAGTTCAGTATTGTGTTAGTAATTGACTTTCTACTAGGACTCAGTTATGTTGTACTCGGTATCTTTTAGTGGTCGGTTCGTATAAGTGTTCGATCACCTTTTTCAGTCATACTTATTATGTAACGTTCGGTCCTGTTCTTTGGGTAGTGAGAAATCGTCCGGTCTCCAATGTCGTCAGAATGTTTAGTTTGGTACGTGGGTTACACTATATTTTAAGTTAATTATATAAACATGCTGGGTGTGATTAATGGTGTGGATGTATTTTTGGGATGTTTGATGTTGAATATTTGTGAAAGTAAATAATAATAATAATAATTATTATTATAATAATATAATAATTATTATTATAATTATTATTAGTAGTATTATTATTATTATAATAATAATAACGACGATGATTTACAATTATTAGCAAAGAATATTTTTAACTATTTTTTAAATATGCATATTTGGTTATCGATTTTACTACAATCTATTTTATTATTATTTTTGATGAAAAACTATTTAAAAAAAAAACTATTATGTTAAATGTTTTTACCATTATAATAGTATAAATTTAATAAAAATATTTACTTTAGGACTGTTTTTTATATTAATTTTTTCGACAACTTTTATATAATTTTTAGTAATATTTTTTATTTTAATAATTATAATAATATGTCATTTTAATAGTATTTTTATCTTAATAATTATCATATTACGCAATTTTTTTATAATAATTTTTAGTAGACATATGTCCCTAAAGTTATCTAAATTTAGAATCCATAAATATTCTGTAAATTGTTGAGCCTTAATTGACTTAATAGCTTAAGTTATTGCCGTATTGACGTGGCTGACCAGAACAAACAACACGCGACAGATACTTTCAGAGAGGATAGTTGCAGAGAAAACAGAGTTCTTCATAGATCTTCATCATTCCCACTAGATCTTCATCATCTTTCTAATTCATTCCAATGTTAGGAAGTTCTTCATCATTTCCAGTCTCTACTTCTACCACCAGCTATCATGTGTTTCTCAGCTTCAGAGGAGAAGACACGCGTAAAAACTTCATCAGTCACCTTTATGCAGCACTGCAAAGGAAACGCATCAAAGCATATATTGATGAGAGAGCACAAAAGGGCGAAGAAATTTCGCTTGCACTCCAAACTGCGATAGAAGAATCAAAGATCTATGTCCTGGTTTTCTCCGAAAACTATGCATCTTCCACGTGGTGCTTGAAGGAACTGACTATGATACTGAACTGCAAGAAGAGATATGGAAGGGACGTGATACCGGTTTTCTACAAAGTGGATCCATCAACTGTCAGGAAGCAGGAAGAAAGATACAAAGAAGCATTCGAAGAGCATGAACAGCTGTTTAAGGACGACATGGAGAAAGTGCAAGGATGGAAGGATGCTCTAACCGAAGCTGCTGGACTCTCCGGTTGGGATTCAAACGTTATCAGGTCATTATATTTCTTACGTCCACTTTTCAGATATTCAGAATCTCTTTTCATTTACTAAAATCTGTTGATCTCGTCATAGTTCAAGTGTTTCTTTTTTTTCGTTTCTCTTAATCGGTCATGCATTTGATCATATCACTTTGTTATAGTTTAACTTTGTACAAGTCTCTTTTGCAGTAACAAAAGTCATAAACAGTTACTGTAGAACTTTTGCGATCTTGATTTGCAATTTTTAAACCAACCAAGCTAATATATGAAAATATGTCTACTTTGAACATCTCTTCAATGATGTTCACTCTTCTGAATTTTTCTTTAGTTTAGTTTAGCTTTGTCTTTACTAAAACTTTATTTTTCAAATTATCTGTCAGGTCAGAAAACACACTTGTTGAAGGAATTGTGGAAGATATTATGAGAAAATTGAATCTTTATTCCATTAGTTATAATCCAGGAACTATCGGCATTGAAAAACATATTGAAAGCATTCAGTTATTGATGCATTTTGAGTCATCAGATATTCGGATCATAGGAATTTGGGGCATGGGAGGAATAGGAAAAACTACAATTTCTGAACAAATATATCACACATTTACAATGCAATTTGATTCCAGAAGCCTTGTTTTAGACACTCAAGAAAAAATAAAAAGAGATGGAATAGACGCTGTCAGAAAAAAATATATGCCCGAGCTTCTAAATGAAGTACCATCCCTCAAAGGAATGAGGATTCTCATCATTCTTGATGATGTTACTGATTCGGTTCAACTTAAACAATTGCTAGGAAGGTGTGATAGTTTTGGACAAGGCAGTAGAATCATTATAACCAGTAGAGACAAACAAGTGTTAAAGAATGCTGGAGCTGATGACATCTACGAAGTTAAGGAGTTGAATTTTCCTGATTCTCTGAAACTTTTTAGTTTACATGCTTTTAAACAAAACTCTTCACAAGAAACAACGTACATGGACTTGGCAGAAGAGGTGTTGAGATATGCAAAAGGAATTCCATTAGTTCTCCAAATTTTGGGCTCATTACTTTACGGAAGAACAAGAGAAGCATGGGAAAGTCAGTTGCAAAAGTTGAAAAAAAGCCAACATCTTAAAATTTTTAATGTATTAAAATTAAGTTATGATGGGCTTGATGACGAGGAAAAGAATATATTTCTTGACATCGCTTGCTTTAATAGGGGATACGAAGAGAGCCTGGTAATAGAAAGATTAGACGACTGTGGTTTTTCTTCTAAAATTGGAATGGATGTTCTCAAAGATAGATGTCTAATATCTATCGTTAATGGTAGAATTGAAATGCATGATCTAATACAAGAAATGGGTCAAGAAATTGTTCGTCAGTGCCCTCAATATCCTGAAAAATGCAGTCGATTGTTTAAGGCTGACGAGATTCTTGAGGTTTTAAAAAAGAACAAGGTATGTTCCATTGTCACTCAATTAAAAGAGTTACATCGATTTACTTTTCTTAAATTGCAAACAACTTAGTTGTTACTAAACATTATAGAATATTTCATGTTTATTTATTTTCTAATTACATTGATTTACTTTTAGGGGTCAGATGCAATTCAGTGTATCTTACTAGATTTGGCAGAAATAAAAGAAGTTATAGTACATGGACAAACTTTCCAAAAGATGGATAATCTTAGGATGCTTATACTCGATGATTATTTTCGTATTGGAATTCTACGGGAATCCAAAGTGTCTCTTGCATCATCTCTTGTAAGTCTACCAGACTCTTTAAAGATTCTTTCTTGGAAAAGTTTCCCTCAAAGATCTTTACCACCAGACTTTTGCCCAAAAAATCTAGTGAGACTCGTAATGCCATACTGCCATCTTGAACAACTTTGGGAAGAAGATCAGGTTTTTAAAGTTATCTATATTCCTTTATGTTCTAAACTTAAGTATTTTTCTATACTATATATCTACATGTTTTCATTAGCAATTCCTTTACTTCACATTATTTTGTTTTTATACTTCTTTTATTAGACCCACTCAATATGCATATATCATTACAATCATATTTAGAATGCTAAAGATAATTATAAATCAAATATGTAGAACATGCATTTATTTGATGCATTTCATTTTATGGTCCATGATTGTATTGTCTATCCATATTATGTGTGAGGTATCTGGACAGAGTGCTTGTTTTTTTACTTTATAAGAGATATTTGTGTGTGGGTAATCTATTCTAATGTATAAAAGATATCGAAATGTTATTTTTTTTTCTTTTTGTATTATTTGAAACGCCCTTATTTAATATAATCATTCTTGCTTATAACTACTAGATAAATTACTAAAAAGAATTATCTTATTGTAAATTTAAATTCTTAAAATTATTTAAATATAAATGTACATCACCTATCATAAGTATATATTTTGGAAAATTCATTCCCAATTTTTTATGTCAAAATAGTTTTTTCCACCTATGATAACTTCATAACCAAACCTTCTTCAACCTCTCACCACTTCTACTTTAATTTTTGTGATTATATCACCATTGATGCATAATACATCTTTTTTCTACAATGAGTTTTGTATCTAATATTTCGGTCATAATACAACCTTAGATATCTCTCTCCCCATGCTCATAAAAGGGTCAAAACACACCCATAAAAGGACAAAACACACCCATAAAAGGACCAAATGCACATAAAGTCACACTCATAACGGTCATCAATGGAATCACATACAATATATACCAAAACCTTGTAAGAGATATAAATGAATAAAATGTATCAGTTAGTTTTCTAACATGGTATCAAGAGCCAGACCTAGTGTGTCGCTGTCACTTTCCGCCGCCGTCGCCGCCATCTGTTGTCTCCATTTGTCAGGCAAAGTTAAGGGTTAGGTTCGCCTTGAGAAGCATGACCCAACCCTAGTGGTCGCCTCCTTAGAAACCTCTGCACGCTCCTTCATGCGCCACTTCTCTCCGACTAGTCTTCGGCACATGTTCCTCACGCGTCACCTGTGGACGAGATCCAAAAAGGTATAATCCTCCGGCTTCATATCCTTCTCAAATTTGTCTCTCTGAGCTGCACTCTTGTATAACAAAAGATTTTGAATCGAAAGTTATTAAACAATTCATCATTTTGGTTAGTTGTCTTAAGAAAATTAAATTGAAGGGACAATTAGGGACAAAAAGGACATATTTCAAATATAGAGAAGGAGATAGGGAGACTTGACCAACTCCCTTTGAGAAAGTTTTGGAGCCATTTGTAAGGGTGATGAAATGAGATTTTTATTTAAAGGAAAGGGTTGAGAACAAGGGGTATTGCCAAAGATGTGATCAGAAGCACTTGAGTCAATTATCCATGAATTTTGACATTCCATGGATATAGAAATGCAAGTTGTGGATGTACTTGGAGAATGTAATGTGTATGTCAAGCTATTAGAATTTAATCACAAATACTCTTGATACTCTTCCTCAATGAACTTGGAATTGGTAGAGACAGTTGCAGCCTTAGAGATTTTAGTTGTTTTTGAGAAAAAACCATGCAAGGAGTAACAGTTTTCTTGGGTATGACCCATCCTTTTACTGTATATGCACTGCAGACGCCTCCGACCTCCACGTCCTCCTCTTCCACGTGGCAACCATGAATAATGGTTCAATTGGTTCATGAGCTTCCTGTGATTAAGGCACCGAGACACGAAAAAGACGTGTGGTCAGGGTTTCCATGGATGGGAACTCATGACTGATCAGTAGTTTATCTTTGATATGATCAAAGTTTGCTTGTAAAGCACAGAGGATCATCACCATGTAATATTTGTTAAGCTTCTTCTTGATGTCTTATAAATATTTGACTTCCAAGAACATTCTCAGCTCTTCCACAGCTGCTTGAGCTTCAATCATGAAGGAAACCATCATGGTCTACCATTTTGAGACATGCAAGCTTGTTTGTCATATCATAGAGACATTGAATATCATTAGCATAGATATTTTGAGCTTTCTTCCATAAAGAGTGACAAGTTTTGAAAGCTCTAAGAGATATCAGAAGTTTGGCTTCCATTGATTGTCATAGCAAAGCACACAATTGAAAATATGCTTGTCACCAGGTACATGGCTGCCATCTTGCTCAAGGTGATCGTAATGACCTTGACCAGGAAGTGATGGAGGCACTTTCGAAAAATGAAAGGGCACTTCCATACGCCATTTCTGATCAAGGGTTAAAGAAGCAAAAGAAGAAGCCACAAAACCCTAGGTAACTATCGCAAGGGTTGCTTCTGGATGCTAACAGAACGAGGTTCTGAGGGGCACACTGGAGAGAAGAGAGATTGGCAACAACTATGGAGGTGGCTCGGTGGTGTTCCGGCAAGCAAATGGCGGCGCGTGAGCAACACACGCTTGTTTGCGACGAAAGATGTTGCTCATGGCAGGTGGAGGAGAACAGGACTCTGGCACCGGCAGGGTTTGCCGTCGTGTGGAGAGGCGAACCAGATCTAATGGTCGCTGGACGAAACTGTGACGACAAACGGCAACCGACAGTGGCAAACAACGAGAAAACAGTGGAGAACAGTGGCCAACAGTGTTGAAGAGCTTCAAACTGCAATTGACAACTGCAAATAGGGACTGGACAACCCCAGACAATGAAAAATGTCACCGGACAGATACGGACAACGACGAGCGACATCAGACAAATGCAACAAGACAGAAATCAGAGCGGGATCAACTTGCTCTGATTGAAAGATCCCTCTCACTCTCGTTCTATCTATAAAAAAATCTAATACAAAAGTACATGAAAAGATTATAAGTTTGCCCTTAGACACTTAGGTGCATACCTAGGTATTATTATTATAAATACTAGACACACTACCTTAAGTAGGTTTAATGATGATACACAGGGTAATTATTCTAACACATGCATGATATAAAGTATTTCCACATTGTCATCTATTATAAATTACTTTAATCAGGTTGAAATAATTAGAATGTAATTTTAGATAGGAAAGAAAACATGTTGAATTTTGTGAATTTTTATAATAAATGTCAAATTTATAGCCACTATAATTTTATTTGTTCAACGTAAACTCAACACATAATGTAAGTAGGAGTTTATAATTGAAGAAAAATAGATAAGCTTCATTTTAGTTTTTCTTTATTACCTGATTCATTTTCTTTTTGTGGCAGAGTTTACCGAAGTTGAAAAGGCTCGACCTGAGTTATTCTGAGAAACTTACTAGAATACCAGACCTTTCCCAGTCACCAAATATTGAAGAAATAATTCTCAGTCATTGTCCAAAGTTGATTAAAGTTCACTCTTCCATATTACTCACCAAGCTCACTTCTTTACGTTTAGATAGATGTTATAATCTCAATAGTGTAACTGTTCCCAGCAATATTCTATCTAGATCACCAGGATCCATTAATCTTTCATGTTGTTCGAATCTTGAAATGTTTTCAACCAGTCAAACCCCAATATCTTATTCTCCACCATCGTCATCATTAATTGGTCCAATATTCCCTCATGTGAAACTGGGGCGTCAATTGCAACGTGGGCATTCCATAGAGGCGCACTCGGCTACAAGTGAAAATCCCTCAAGATCGTATTACAGTAGAATTTTCTCCATTACTTATTGGGAAGCGGATGAAGAAAAAGAAGTGACTAATAATAATATATACCTATATGATGAAATGTCGGAACAACTCTTTGAAGGTGTGTCCTTAAATTTTCGAAGTCCCAAGGAGCTCTGTTTCTTAGATCTCTCGAACTGTTCTTCCCTTACAATATTTCCATTTGACCTTTCTGAGATGAAATTCCTAAAGGAACTTTATCTCAGTGGTTGCTCAAAATTGGAATATTTCCCAGAGATTGAGGATACGATGGAAAATTTGGCGGTTCTAATCTTAGACGACACAGCCATACAGGCACTACCTTCATCCTTGTGGCGTTTGGTAGGGCTTCAACAACTGAGTTTGCGGGATTGCAGGAATCTTGAGATTATTCCATCTTCCATTGGAAGCCTCACCAGACTATGCAAGTTAGACCTTACCTACTGTGAATTACTTCAAAGTTTTCCAAACACCATTTTCAAATTGAAGTTGAGGAACCTTGATTTGTGTGGTTGCTTTAAGTTGAGGACCTTCCCAGAGATCACGGAGCCGACACAAACTTTTACTCATATAAATTTAACAGAAACGGCTATCAAATATCTGCCTTCCTCATTTGACAATTTGGTTAATCTTCGATCCCTGCAGCTCAACAAATGCAGGGATCTCGAATCACTCCCAAACTCCATTGTTAATCTAAAACATCTCTGTAAACTTGATTGTTCGGGGTGTGCCAAATTAACAGAAATCCCAACGCACATTGGTAGCCTCTGGTCATTAATGGAACTGTCACTGAGTGAGAGCGGAATCGTGAACCTTCCTGAAAGCATTGCTCATCTTTCAAGCATGATATTACTTGATTTAAGCGACTGCAAAAATCTTGAATGCATCCCACAGATTCCACTGTTTCTAAAACAACTGGTGGCATTGGATTGCACATCAATTAGAAGAGTGATGTCAAATCGAAACCTCTCAGATTCAAAGGAGGATGTCTTCATATTTCATTTGACCAATGCCCAACAACTGGATTTAGGTGCTCGTGCTAACATTGAGGAGGATGCAAGGCTCAGGATGACCCACGATGCATATACGTCTGTGTTCTTCTGTTTTCCAGCGAGTGCAATTCCTCATTGGTTTCCTTTTCGCAGCGAAGGACCTTCAGTGACTATAAATGAAGATTTAAGTTTCTGCAGCGATGGCAGGCTCATTGGTTTCGCTTTGTGTGTGGTTTTTGGAGTGTTAGATACGAATGATATTAATAGCAGATACAGTTCTTTTGTTTACAGCCTAACATTTGAATGTGATGATGATGGCACACAGATAATTCCAAATAGTAATGTGTTAGATAACTATTTCCCAGGGCGTTATAGTCACAGAGTCCTTGATAAAGATCACATATTTATGTGGAAATTTAACTTGGAGAGCCTAAGGGGGAGCAGCATGAACCTTAGGCTCTGTGATGCTCGCAGCTTCACTTTTGAGATCGATTATAACTTTGAGTTTGAGTGGTCAGATTACGTCTCCTTTGTGACAATAAAAGAATGCGGAATGTGCCCTCTTTATAGCAGCGAAAGCAATGTTGCAGAATCTTCAAGGTAAACAAAGGAAGATAGGAAGAGGAAGGCAGAAAACTACTTAGTGGGCTAGTCTCTTGCTCTTCTGCTAATTGGTATTCCGTTGGTGAGTGTGGCTTATAACCAATACTTGTTAATTACAACTTTCAAAACGTTCAACTTTTATTATGAATTTTTCATTTTTAATTTATTTGTTTTTTATTACATTTTCAATGGCATTTTACAGGTGGGTTCGTTCCGTAGCTGACAAGATTTCTAAGTTATTATTAGATATAGTTTGATGTCGTTGTAAGTTGAGTTGCTTCGTTGTCCCAAATTTGCATTTTGTTGAAACCTTAATGTATGGGCTTCATTAACTTCTTTAGCATATTTGGCTTTCATACATTATGAAATCTTTAAGAGCTGCAGTTGAAAGGGTAATTCGTAAATGGAAAATGTTTGTTTTGACACTCCGAATTTCCAATTCTACGACAAGTACCTATTATGTTTAATACATTTTAAGAACATTGTTAGAAAATTTGAGAAATATATAAAATGACTCAAAATAAAATATTAAAAATTTAGGTTTAATATTTTAGTCTTGATAGTTTCATGAATGTGTTATATTTAATAACATTAAGAATGTCGTAATAAAAATTGTGAAAAATACATAAATTATTCAAAGTGAAATATTAAAATTTTGGCTTAAATTTATTTTTAGTTTCTATAATTCTAAATGTAAAATTTTAGTCTAAAAATTGATTATAAATTTAATTTTGAATTTTTTAAAATTAAGCATTTTTAGTTTAATGTTCATAAGCAATTTAATTACTAAAATATGCTACATGTTTATCACTCACATTGCCTATTTAATGAATTAAAATTGTTTGATTTTAGAGACTTAAAATCTATATATGTATATTAAATATACATAAAAATTAAAATTATACATACGTAAAATCATGAAGAATAAAACTATATTTAAGTTTAAAATATAATGAGAGTTAACATGAAATTCATAAACACACTTTGAATATCATTAAAATTTATATTGTATAGAAATAAATAAGATAGAAAACATATAAGAACTCAAATCTATTACCTCAAAATTTTGATTAAAAAATTTATTTTAATGTCTTATATAAGTTTATTTATTGTTCATTTATGTCAATTATACTTGAATTTAAGTGGTATTATAAATTTAAATATTTTAGTGAAGTTTTTATTAATTTTATTTATTAATATGTTGACATATAAGCAAAATAACATTCATATCATATAATTAATTGAAAAATTAAACAAGTAAAATATATAAATTTAATATCTTAATTAGAAAATATAAAAAAAATTTGAATACTCACATAATTAAATAAATTTAAATTTATTAAAGACTTAAACGTAATTAATCTAACTTTTTTTATTATCATATAACTTCAATATAACCTATAATAAATTATGTATCTGCATCACTTAACATTAACATACAATAAGGTTCAATTTTAACTCACTTTGTCAGTTTGTTCTTATAAGAGTGATGTCATTCTCATTTAAATTTTTACAATATACTTTTATTAGAAAGAAGAAGAGAGACGAGATAAAGATAAATAAAGGTAAACCGTTGATACATGCATATAATATAAAGTTCACTCTTCCATATTACTCAGCAAGCTTAGTTGTTTACGTTTAGATAGATGTTATAATCGCAAAAGTGTAATTGTTCCCAACAATATTGTATCCATGTCACCAGGTTTCATTCTTCTTTTCTCGTGTTGGAATCTTGAAATGTTTTCAACCAGGATTCCTTATGTGAAACTAGAGAATCGACCAGGCACTTTCTTAATACCCCGTTTTAGGCAAATGAAGTTTCGATGTATTAGAAGGTGGACTTTTGAGACTAACTTAATCGATAAAATCGATTTGTAGCGTGAGTTTTGTAATTTATTTATATATTATAATTTGATCTTATGACGTAAGACTTAGATGTGATAATTGAGAGATATGATAGAGAAAACGAAGTGGCTAATAATAGCTAAGAAGAATATGATGAATTGCATATACAACTCATTGGAGGTGTGTCCTTAAACTTTCAAAGTCTCAAGAAGCTCTGTTTCATAGATCTCTCGAAGTGTTCTTCCCTCAAAATATTTCCATTTGACCTTTCTGAGATTAAATTCCTAAAGAAACTTTGTCTCAGTGGTTGCTCAAAATTGCAAAATTTCCCTCTGAAATAAGGACACGATATGGAAGAAAGATCTAGCGGTGCTCATCTTAGACAGCACATTCGTTATGCTCTTTTACAACTCCTCAATGGAGAAAGTAAACGTTGGAAAAGCTTTTCCTAACCTTTTAATGTACCAACTTGTTACATGGAGCTGTAAAACCAGAAAATTTTATTTGGTTAACGTGCAAGAGTGAAGATGATATATAAGAAGTTATTTGTTGTTCTTGGTTTGTTCACTTTGAAACACCTTGTTTCATTTGAGTAATGGTTAAATCTTTTTAAGTGTAGTTTGACAGTAAAGTTGAAGACAATTTATTTGAATTTATATAATATATATACGATTTTTTTAAGGCTATACAAAATATTTAATAATAAAATTATACGAAACCCATTATTCTTTACAAGGAAAAAAAGTGTAAATTAAAAACTCAATCTCAATTACATGTCTTTATAGTAAAAATAAATTACATAAAATTGGAAAATAAATGATTAAATAATTAATACCCTACCCATAATTTTTGTAAATATTAAATATGATTTTAGTCTTTTTAATATTATAAAAGTATAAATTTAATAAAAAATATTTAATTTTTATGATCGCTTTTATATTAAAATTTTATATAACTTTTAATAATATTTCTTATTATAATATTTAATTTTTAGTTTTATTTATTTTTTATTATCATGAAAAGAGGATATGGTGTATGTCCCTTAGTTAGTTTCTGCAGCTATTAGCGATATAAATTTAGAGTCATAATTATTGTGTAAATTGTTGACTCTTCAATGGATTCAATGTTTTTCTTTTTCTTTTGATCAGTTAGTTGTTCGACAACTACTGCTATATTTTTTCAAAATGGTTATTTCACACTTCTTATTATTATTTTGACAACTTTTTATAAAAGTAAAATGATTCTATAAAAAGAGAATTTTTGTATTTTAAAGGAAGAAAGGTGGTAAAATATAGGGAAAGGATAGTATTATAAAATGTTGGTTAGCGTTTCATTTTCGTTATTTTTTTTAATAACGATACTATCATACACTTTTACATTTGTTATAGTGTAAATTTTTGTATTTAAAAAAAAAAAGTATAAAATGAATGTAAAAGTTTTATGTTGGTCAAATAATCATTGTTTTTTTTAATGTATGGACAGATATTTTGTGAAAATTGAATGGCTTCTCCAAAAGTTGGTTTGGTTTTTATTATGTGACAGAGCAGCAGAGATGACTTTGGGTAGAAATGGTAGAAATATATACCTTCGTTTCTAACTGAGAGTATACAAATTTTTGGAATCCTGAGCCTTGAGAATTGCAGAGAAAGAAGAGAGAATTGATTTCGATGGCAGAGAGTTCTTCATCATTCGCTGGGTCCGCTTCTCCCACCAGGTACGATGTGTTTCTGAACTTCAGAGGGGAAGACACTCGTGAGAACTTCATTAGTCACCTTTATGCAGCGCTGGAGAGGAAGCACATTGAAACATATATTGATTACAGACTACAAAGGGGCGAAGAAATTTCACCTGCACTGCAAACTGCAATAGAAGAATCAAAGATCTATGTCCTGGTTTTCTCCGAAAACTATGCATCTTCGACGTGGTGCCTGAATGAGCTCACTAAGATACTGGACTGCAAGAAGAGATATGGAAGGGATGTGATACCCATTTTCTACAAGGTGAATCCATCAACTGTCAGGAAGCACGAAGAGAGATACAAAGATGCATTCGAAGAGCATGAACTGCGGTTTAAGGAAAACATGGACAAAGTGCAAGAATGGAAAGATGCTCTAACCGAAGCTGCTGGCTTCTCAGGATGGGATTCAAACGTTATCAGGTCATTATATTTCTTACATCCACTTTTCAAATATTCAGAATCTCTTAAAATCTGTTGATCTCATCATAGTTCAAGTTTTTCTTTTTCTTCCTTTGTCTTATACTCTGTATGGATTTGATCATATGACTCTGTTATAGTTTAACTTTGTACAAGTCTGTTCTCCAGTATCAAAAGTCACAAACAGTTACTGTAGAACTTTAGTCATCTCGATTTGCAATCTTTAAACCAACCAAGCTAATATATGAAGATAATGTGTATACTTACGTTGAACATCTCTTCAATGATGTTCACTCTTCTGAATTTTTCTTTAGTTTAGTTTAGCTTTGTGCTTGAATACTAAAACTTTATTTTCCAAATTATCTGTCAGGTCAGAAAACTCACTTGTTGAAAAAATTGTGGAAGACATTTTGGAAAAATTGGATCTTTATTCCATTAGTTCTGATCGAGGAATCATCGGCGT
The DNA here is from genome assembly GCF_016808095.1 of Vigna angularis. NCBI lineage: Eukaryota > Viridiplantae > Streptophyta > Magnoliopsida > Fabales > Fabaceae > Vigna > Vigna angularis. The sequence continues at coordinate 64,528,352 of NC_068970.1, read as the reverse complement.
TGAAAAACAAATTGAAAGCATTCGGTTATTGATGCATTTTGAGTCATCAGATATCCGGATCATAGGAATTTGTGGCATGGGAGGAATAGGAAAAACTACAATTTCTCAACAAATATATCACACATTTGCAAAGCAATTTGATTCCAGAAGCCTTGTTTTAGACACTAAAAAAAAAATAGAAAGAGATGGAATAGACACTGTTAGAGAAAAATATATGTCTGAGCTTCTAAATGAAGTACCATCCCCTAGTTTATTATACTACAGTGAAAGACTCAAACGAATAAGGATTCTCATCATTCTTGATGATGTTACCGATTCACTACAACTTAAACAATTGCTAGGAAGGCATGATAGTTTTGGACAAGGCAGTAGAATCATTATAACCAGCAGAGACAGACAAGTGTTAAAGAATGCTGGAGCATATGACATCTACGAAGTTAAGGAGTTGAATTTTCCTGATTCTCTAAAACTTTTTAGTTTACATGCTTTCAAACAAAACTCTTCACAAGAAACAACGTACATGGACTTGGTAGAAGAGGTGTTGAGATATGCAAAAGGAATTCCATTAGTTCTCCAAATTTTGGGCTCATTAATTTATGGCAGAACAAGAGAAGCATGGGAAAGTCAGTTACAAAAGTTGGAAACATGCCAACATCTTAAAATTTTTAATGTATTAAAATTAAGTTATGATGGGCTTGATGACGAGGAGAAGAACATATTTCTTGACATCGCTTGCTTTTATAGGAGAGTCAAGGAGAGTGTGGTAGTAGAAATACTAGACGACTGTGGTTTTTCCTCTAAGATTGGAATGGATGTTCTAAAAGATAGATGTCTAATATCTATCTTGGATGGTAGAATTGAAATGCACGATCTCATACAAGAAATGGGTCAAGAAATTGTTCGTAAAGAGTGTTCTCAATATCCAAGAAAACGCAGTCGATTGTTCAAGGCTGACGAAATTCATGAGGTTTTAGAAAAGAGCAAGGTATGTTCTGTTATCACTCAATTGAGAGAGTCACATGGATTACCTTTTCTTAAATTGCAAACCACACTTAGTTGTTATTAAACATTATGGAATATTTCATGTTTATTTATTTTCCAGTTACATTGATTTACTTTTAGGGGTCAGATGCAATTCAGTGTATCTTACTAGATTTGCGGGAAATAAAAGAAGTTATAATACATGGACAAACTTTCCAAAAGATGGATAATCTTAGGATGCTTATGCTCGATGATTTTCGTTATGGGCATCTATGCGAATCCAAAGTGTTTCTTGCATCATCTCTTGTAATTCTACCAAACACTTTAAAGATTCTTTGTTGGAATGGTTTCCCTCAAAGATCTTTACCACCGAACTTTTGCCCACAAAATCTAGTGAGACTCGAAATGCCAAACTGCCATCTTGAACAACTTTGGGAAGAAGATCAGGTTTTTCAAGTTATCTATATTCCTTTATGTTCTAAACTTACAAGTATTTTTCTGTACTATACATCTACATGTTTTCCTTAGCAATTCCTTTGTGCCTACTCCACATTATTTGTTTTGATACTTCTTTTATTAGACCCACTCAATTATGCATATATCCTTAGCATGCTTCTAAAGATATTTATAAATCAAATATGTAGAAGATGCATTTGTATGATGCATTTCATTTTATGGTCCATATTGTATTGTCTATCCACATTATGGGTGAGGTACTGGATAGAGTGCTTGTTTTTTTACTTTATAAGAGATATTTGTGTGTTGGTAATTTTAATGTATAAAAGATACCGAAATGTTATTTTTTTCTTTTATATTATTCGAAACACCCCTATTTAATATAATCATTCTTTCTTATAACTACTAGATATATTACTAAAAAGAATTATCTTATTGTAACTTTAAAATCTTAAAATTATTTATATATAAATGTACATCACCTATCATAAGTATATATTTTGAAAAATTCATTCCATGTCAAAATAGTTCTTTCCACTTATGATAACTTCATAGCCAAAAACCTTCTTCAACCTCTCACCACTTCATACCTTAACATTCCTGATTATATCACCATTGATGCATAAAACATCTTTATTCATAATAAGTTTTGTATTTAATATTTCGGTCATAATACAACCTTAGATATCCCTCGCGACATGCTCTCAAAAGGATCAAAACATACCCATAAAAAGCCAAAACACACCATAAAAGGGCAAAATGCACATAAGGTCACACTCATAATGGTCATCAATGGAATCACATACAATATATAACATCATGTATATCACGCACTTTCGTATACATATTCATGCATCTTATAGTCATCAGCATCAGCCTCATAGAATGACCTCGTTTCCTAATTCAAAAGGAAGATTTTTTTACTTCAATGATCACATAACTTGAGTGATATCTTGCTCGATAAACCTTTTGTGACTTGAATAAATATATCTGAAAGAGAGAGACTTCGACCTCTTCCTCTTTCGAACGGTTTAGTAATGCTACTTGTTAAATATCTAATAAGTTCTTGAAGCATAAAACACATTGCTTCATTGGTTAGAAATTTAAGATAAGTTGAAAATATTATATTGTGTAGAAATGAATAAGATAGAGAACATATAAGAACTCACAAACTTTCAAAAATTTGGATTAAAAATATGTTTTAATATCTAATATGAGTTTATTAATTGTTCTTTTATGCCAATTATCCTTGAAGTTTAACTGGTATTATAAATTTAAATATTTTAGTGAAGTTTTTATTAATTTTATTTATTAATATGTTAACAAATTATGTATTTAATAAATTACGGAAAGATGGATTTATATATATTGTCTGTATCACTTAACATTAACATTCAACCTACCTATCTAAGGTTCAATTTTAATTCACTTTGTCAGTTTATTCTTGTAAGAGTAAAGTCGTTCTCATTTAAATTTTTACAATATATGCATAATATAAAGTATTTCCACATTGTTATCTATTATAAATTACTTTCATCAGGTTGAAATTATTACGATGTAATTTTTATAATAACTATCAAATTTATAGCCACTATAATTTTGTTTGTTCAACCGTAAACTCAACAGATAATGTAAATAGGAGTTTATTGAAGAAAAGTAGATAAGCTTCATTTTAGTTTTTCTTTATTACCTGATTCATTTCCTTTTTGTGGCAGAGTTTACCCAAGTTGAAAAGGCTCAACCTGGGTTATTCTAAGAAACTTAAAAGAATACAAGACATTTCCCTGTCACCAAATATTGAAGAAATAATTCTCAGCGGCTGTGTAAAATTGAAAGAAGTTTACTCTTCGACATTCCTTAGCGAGCTCTGTTGTTTATGTTTAGATTTTTGTTCGAATTTGAGGAGTGTAAATATTCCCAGCAATATTCTATCCAGATCACCAGGATTGATTCTTTTTTCCTCGTGTCGCAAGCTTGAAATGTTTTCAACCACTCAAACCCAAATATGTTATTCTCCACCATCATCATCATTAATCGGTCCAATATTCCCTCATGTCAAACTGTGGCGTCAACGTCGAAATTTCTTTGGGGCGCCCATTTGTCGTGCTAGCCTTCCCCCAAGACCCCATTCCAATGAAATTTTCTCCATTACTTTTGACCGATATTGGGGAGCAGATGAAGAAAATGAAGTGACTAATAATAATATACACGTATATGATGAAATACGGATACAACTCACTGGAGGTGTGCCCTTAAACTTTCAAAGTCTCAAGAAGTTCTGTTTCATAGATCTCTCAAACTGTTCTTCCCTTACAATATTTCCATTTGACCTTTCTGAGATGAAATTCCTAAAGAAACTTTGTCTCCGTGGTTGCTCAAAATTGGAAAATTTCCCCGAGATTGAGGACACGATGGAAAATTTAGCGGTTCTAATCTTAGACCACACAGCCATACAGGCACTACCTTCATCCTTGTGGCGTTTGGTAGGGCTTCAACAACTGAGTTTGCGAGGTTGCAAGAATCTTGAGATTATTCCATCTTCCATTGGAAGCCTCATCAGACTATGCAAGTTAGACATTACCTACTGTGAATCACTTCAAACTTTTCCAAGCACCATTTTCAAATTGAAGTTGAGGATACTTGATTTGTGTGGATGTTTAAGGTTGAGGACCTTCCCAGAGATCACGGAGCAGACACAAACTTTTTCTCACATTAACTTAAAAGAAACGGCTATCAAAGAACTGCCTTCCTCATTTGGCAATTTGGTTAATCTTCGATCCCTGCAGCTCAACAAATGCACTGATCTCGAATCACTCCCAAACTCCATTGTTAATCTAAAGCATCTCTGTAAACTTGATTGTTCGGGGTGTGCCAAATTAACAGAAATCCCAACACACATTGGTAGCCTGTCGTCATTAATGGAACTGTCACTGAGTGAGAGCGGAATCGTGAACCTTCCTGAAAGCATTGCTCATCTTTCAAGCTTGAAATCACTTGATTTAAGTGGCTGCAAAAATCTTGAATGCATCCCACAGATTCCACCGTTTCTAAAACAACTGGTGGCATTGGATTGCCCATCCATTAGACGAGTGATGTCAAATCGAAACCTCTCAGATTCCAAAGAGGGTGTCTTCAAATTTCATTTCACCAATGCCCAACAACTGGATTCAGGTGCTCGTGCTAACATTGAGGAGGATGCAAGGCTCAGGATGACCGAGGATGCATATAGGTCTGTGTTCTTCTGTTTTCCAGGGACTGCAGTTCCTCATTGGTTCCCTTTTCGCAGCGAAGGATCTTCAGTGACTATAAATGAAGATTTACGTTTCTGCAGCGATGACAGGCTCATTGGATTCGCTTTGTGTGTGGTTTTGGGAGTCTTAGATACGAATGATATTAATGGTAGATACGGTTCTTTTCGTTACAGTCTAAAATTTAAATCTGATGATGATGATACACAGATTATTCCAAATAATGATGCTCTAAACAACTATTTCAAATGGAATTATAAAGACAGAGTTGCCAATCAAGATCACGCGTTCATGTGGAAATTTAACTTGGAGTCTCTGAGGAGGAGCGGCATGAGCCTTAGACTCCGTGATGCTCGCAGCTTCACTTTTGAGATTAGTCCATTGGATTCTAGCTTTCAGCGAGACTACAGATCAATTGTGAGAGAGTTAAAATCAGTTGTCACAATAAAAGGATGCGGCGTATGCCCTCTGTATAGAAGCGGAAGCAATGTTGCAGAGTCTTCAAGGGAAAAAAAGGGAAGATAGGAAGAGGAAGGCCGAAAGCTACCTAATCAGCTAGTTTCTTGTTCTTCTGGTAATTGGTCTTCTGTTTGAGTGTCTTATCCCAATACTTCTTAGTTTCAAGTTTCAAAACGTTAACATTTTATTATGAATTTCTCATTTTTAATTTGCTTTGGTTTATTTAAATTTTCAATGGCGTGTTTTACGGGTGAGTTCATTCAACAAGATCTTTTAGTTGTTGTTGGATATAGTTTGATGTTTCTGTTTCGACAAGTTGGATTGCTCTGTTGTCCCTTGAAACTCTTCATATATTGGTTTCATTAACTTCTTTATCATATTTGGCTTGCATTTGCAGAGAAGGCGTTATGAAATCCTGAGGAGCTACTGCATTTGAAAGGGTAATAGGAGCGTCGTATATCATTGTATTAGGATAGAGCTGTCAAACCAGAAATTTCTGTTTGGTTAATGTGGAAGAGTGAAGATGATAACAAGTTATTATTTGTTGATCTTGGCCTGTGATGGTTAATTCTTTATAATTATAGTTTCACTGTAAAGTTGAAGACAGTTTATTTGAATTTATAATCTTATTGATTTCTCGGCTACATTTTCTAAGTTTCTGGTTCCTGAAAACATTAGCATAAAACCATTCATGCGTATGATATATAAGATTTCTTTGAAACGCTATACAAAATATTTAATACAAAGTTATATGAAATCCATTTTTCTTTTAAAAGTAAATTAAAAAATCATTCTCCATTACGTGTCTTTATGAAAATAAATTATATAAAAATGAAAAAAAGTTATTGATAATTAATATCTTTAGCTGCTGGAGATTTTATTTTTTTAAAATTTTACTTGTCTTTTAAAATGTATAATTTGCTTAACAATTTTAAAAAATTATCAATTTAAAAAAAGAGAGTCTTATTTTATCTTAATAATAATAATAATAATAATAATAATAATAATGACGGTGATGTATAATTATTAGTAAAGAAAATATTTTTTAATCTTTTTTTTAAGTATACATATTTGGTTACTGATTTTACTACAACCTATTTTATTAATTTTATTTTTTAATGAAAAATTATATAGTAAATAACAACTATTTTTAAATGTATTTATTTTCCAATTACATTGATTTACTTTTAGGGGTCAGATGCAATTCAGTGTATCTTCCTAAAGTTGTGGGAAATAACAGAAGTTATAGTACATGGACAAACTTTCAAAAAGATGGATAATCTCAGGATTCTTATGCTCAATGATTTTTATTGTGGTGATGGGCTTAAAGTGTCTCTTGCATCATCTCTTGTAAGTCTACCAGACACTTTAAAGATTCTTTATTGGAGTAGTTTCCCTCAAAGATCTTTACCACCGAACTTAGTGAGACTCAAGATGCCAAGAGGCCATCTTGAACAACTTTGGGAAGAATATAAGGTATTTCAAGTTATTTATATTCCTTTATGTTCTAAACTTACAAGTATTTTTCTATACTATATATCTACATGTTTTCATTAGCAATTCCTTTGTGCCTACTCCACATTATTTTTTGTTATACTTCTTTTATTAGACCCACTCATATGCATATATCATTACAATCATATTTAGCATGCTTCTAAAGATAATTATAAATCAAATATGTAGAACATGCATTTGTTTGATACATTTTGGTCCATGATTTTATTGTCTACCGTGTGAGATATCTGGATAGAGTGTTTGTTTTTTTTACTTTACAAGAGATATTTGTGTAGGTACCTAATCTATCTAATGTTGACAAGTGTTTTTTTATTGTTTTCGTTTAAAATACATCCTTTCCCAATTAACTCAATTAAATGACAGGAAATTATGAGGATAATTTAAAAATTTCGAATACTTTGTTAAAACAATTTAATAAAACTCAATTAAAAATATGATCAAATTTATAAAAGACTTAAACTAAATTAAACCAATTTTTTTATTATAACATAACTTCAATATAATATTCAATAAATTATATATTTAATAAATAGTGGAAAGATCGACTTACGCATTGTATGCGTCACTTAACGATCCTACAATATAGCTATGTTCAACTTTTACTCTCAGAAAACAACCGGTTTACTTTGTCAGTCTATTCTGTCAAAAACTATGGTCCAAAGGTAGTTTGTGTTAGTACCGTGAAATGGCAAAATGATTGTCCAACTAAAATATTTGAAAGCATAATTGTCCTGTCACTTTGAAAGCTTTCACCAAAATGCATGAAATAACATTAGATCAGAAACATATTGTCCCACTCCAACTCATATCATATTTGCCATACAGAGCGAATTGGAAATGGAATTACCAGCTGCAGTACAACACAATTAAAAGTAACAAACAAACTTGGTGGCCCATGTTCATCAATCATTCTTCATCATATATAATTTATGTAATTAAGAAATAATTTAGTGTAGAACCTTTATATCAGAACCTTACACGGTCTATTGGCATTCCCTCTTTCTTCCATCATTCAAGTATGTTGCCCATTTAAAGAAAAACCCGTGGGTTCATATTTAAAACATGTTTTCCTGTAATTCACATATAAAAACAATAAAATAAAGACCATTTTCTCTATATTGTTACATTTCTTTAAGAAAACTTGATCAGCCTTACATGAACTCAATCCCACCTCACAAACAAGTTTTTGTGGTGAAATTTATACTTCATTTATATATTATAATTTGTTTTTATCTTTAGTTGATACGATACTTTTAATATTTGTGAAAATATTTCTTAAGCTGAATTTATCCTTCATTGATTGAGCTACTCCAATGATATGATGATTGAGTTTCTTCAGCAACTTCATATGAACCCTACAGTTCAATCTTGACAACTTAACAGCGTGGCATAGTAGCAGGTTCACCTAGCTGGAGAGAAAAACCGGTAATAAATCCTAAAACTTCCTAAAATTCTCATATATCTAAACTAAATTTAGAAAATAAAGGAAAAAAAAATTCTATAATAAGCTTCATTATTATAATATTTAACTTTTAGTTTTATTTTTTTATTATCATGAAAAAGAGGGATACCGGTACACATGGGGAGATATGTTCCTTAGTTTCTGAACCTGTTAGTGATATAAATTTAGGATCCATGATTATTGTGTGAATTGTTGAGTCTTCAATTGATTCAATATTTATCTTTTTCTTTTACCGAGTTAAAACTAATGCTTTATTTAAAAAAAAGGTTGTTTCACACTTTTTATTGTTATTTTGACAATCTTTTTAAAAATAAAATGATTAATTTTTGTATTTTAAAAGAAGAAAAATAGTGAAAGATACTATTATAAAAATTTGTTCCATTTTCCTTTTTATATATACATATATATTTTTTATCTATGGAGAGATATATTTTGAGAAAGTGATACAGTGATACACTTTTATATTTATTTAACACATAATATCCTTATTTGACATATAATACAAAATAAAATCATCCTAAAAATATAAAATTTTGTATTTTTTTTCAGAATAAAAATACTAAAATGTAAGAAAGAACAGTAAAAAATTGAGTTGTCTCAGTAATATTTTTTCTTGGAGAAAATTGAATGGCTTCTCCAAAAGTTAGTTTGATTGTGTCAGAGCAGCAGAGTAGACTTTGGGTAGAAATATATACGTTCTTTTCTAATCGAGAGTATACAAATTTTTAGAATCCCTGAGCCTTGAGAGTTACAGAGAAAGGAGAGAAAACTGATTCCAATGTCAGGAAGTCCTTCATCAGTCGCCGTGTCTACTTCTCTGACTAAGTACGATGTGTTTCTCAACTTTAGAGGAGAAGACACCCGTGAAAACTTCATCGCTTACCTTTATGCAGAGCTGCAGAGGAAGCACATCGAAGCATATATTGATTACAGACTACAAAGGGGCGAAGAAATTTCACCTGCACTACAAACTGCAATAGAAGAATCAAAGATCTATGTCCTGGTTTTCTCTGAAAACTATGCATCTTCGACGTGGTGTTTAAATGAACTGACTAAAATACTGGAGTGCAAGAAGAAATATGGAAGGGATGTGATACCCGTTTTCTACAAGGTGGATCCATCAACTGTCAGGAAGAAGGAAGAGAGATACAAAGAAGCATTCGAAGAACATGAACTGCGGTTTAAGGGAGACATGGACAAAGTGCAAGGATGGAAGGATGCTCTAACCGAAGCTGCTGAACTCTCCGGCTGGGATTCAAAAGTAACCAGGTCATTATATTTTGTTAAAAGCACTTTTTCAACTTTTTCAGATATTTAGGATCTCTTTTCATTTACTGTAATTGTGCTCATCTCACCATAGATCAAGTGCTTTTCTTTTTTTTCATTTCTCTTAGTCGGCTATGGATTTGACCATATCACTTGTAAGAGTTTAACTTTGTACCTACTAGCCTGATCCCTCGTATCATAAGTCATTAAAAGTTTAGGATTCTAGTATGACTTTAGATATTATATATAAATGATAATGCTGTAATTATATAAAAAATATTCATAAATCCGTCAAATTAAAATTGTATTAAAGTGGTGTCGATATTTATGTGCCATGAATTCAAGTCATATTTATCTAACTTTTTTTCAATGTTCTTTCTTATAGACTCATCACTCGTCTTAGAACTTATTAAGTTGAGTCCTGATTTGCAATTTCTAATATCTGAAAATAAAATTGTATTCTTATATCAACCTTTTTTAATTTATTATATATTTGAATTTATTCAATGATGTTCACTCTTCTTCATTTTGAATTTTTCTTTACTTTAGTTTGGTTTATGTGTTTGAATACTAATACTTTATTTTCTAAATCATGTCAGGCCAGAAAACAAACTTGTTGAACAAATTGTAGAAGATATTTTAGGAAAACTGAATCATGATTCCATCAGTTATGATCAAGGAATAGTCGGCACTGAAAAATATATGAATGAAATTAAGTCCTTATTACATCTTGAATCACCTGATATTCGGATCATAGGAATTTGTGGTATGGGAGGAATTGGAAAAACTACAATTTCTAAGCAAATATATCATACATTGGCATTAAAGTTTGATTCCAGCAGCCTTGTTTTAGACATTCATGAAAAAATAAGAAGAGATGGAATAGAATATATCATAATCAAATATCTCTCTGAGCTTCTAAAGGAAGCACCTTCATCTCAGTTATTCTATTATCGCGAAAGGCTCAAACGGACAAAGGTTTTTCTCATTCTTGATGACGTTACCGATTCAACTCAACTTGGAAGATTAATGGAAGGGCATGATAATTTTGGGCATGGCAGTAGAATCATCGTGACCAGTAGAGATAGACAAGTTCTTAAAAATGCTAGAGTTGATGATATCTTCGAAGTTAAGGAGTTGAACTTTCATGATTCTCTAAAACTTTTTAGTTTACATGCTTTTAAACAAAACTATTCACAAGAAAGTACTTATATGGACTTGTCAATAAAGATGTTGAGATATGCAAAAGGGATTCCGTTAGCTCTCCAGGTTTTGGGCTCATTGCTTTATGACAGACCAAAAGAAGCATGGGAAAGTCAGTTGCAAAAGTTGGAAAAGTGCCAAGATCTTAAAATTTTCGATGTATTAAAATCAAGTTATGATGAGCTTGATGAGGAGCAGAAAAACATATTTCTTGACATAGCTTGCTTTTATAGAGGACATGAGGAGACTGTGATGGCAGAAAGACTAGATGACTGTGATTTCTCTTCTAAGATTGAAATGGATGTTCTCAAAGATAAGTGTCTAATATCTGTCGTTGATGGTAGAATTGTGATGCACGATCTAATACAAGAAATGGGTCAAGAAATTGTTCGTAAAGAGTGTCCTCAACATCCTGAAAAACGAAGCCGATTATCGAAGACTGAGGAAATTTGTGAGGTTTTAAGAAATAACAAGGTATATTCTGTTGTTACTCAACTAAAAGAGTCACAGATTTACTTTATGATAAATTGCAAACTATTGAGTTTTTATTAGACATCCTGCATTGCAACATTTCCTATTTAGTTTTTTTTCCCTAACTACATTGATTTACTTTCAGGGATCAGATGCAATACAATGTATATTAGCAGATATGAGCAAAATGAAAAGGTTCAAAGTACATGCACAAGCTTTTGAAATGATGAATAATCTTAGGATGCTTATGTTCTATTATTCATCAAATAATGTGTTTGATGTATCATCTCTTGTAAGTCTACCAGAGACTTTAAAGATTCTTTATTGGGCTGGTTTTCCTCAAAGATCTTTGCCATCAAATTTTTGCCCACAAAATCTAGTGAGATTTGAAATGCCAAGCTGCAGTCTTGAACAACTCTGGGAAGGAGACCAGGTTTTTCAAGTTATCATTTTCCTTTGCATTTTAAACTTTTAAAGACAAAAATAAATTCTACAACCTTGTTTTCTGTGTTGTACATAGGTTTTCATTGACAATACCTTTGTGACTTCTCACATTATTCCTTTTGATGTTTCTTTTATTCATGTCATAAGCATGGTACTTAGTATGTTTCTGAACATAATTATAAATCTAATAGCACATAGAAGAGTTTGCATTTACATTATGCATATGGTCTAATTGTCCGTGATTGTTGTGTTGTAATACGAGGATAGTTATATAAATAAAATGGAGTTTTATATAATTTATTTAATTTTTTATAATTTTCATAGTTTGTAAAAAATATCAACTATATTTAATTCTAATAAAATAGTATCATTTGAGCATACTTTACAAAAATATATAAAGGAATTTCATCCTTTGGTGTACACACTCTATTTTCATATTTTTTCCTTAATAATATTTTCAAACCAAAAAATAAAAGTAGAATGATTAAACCGATGTACAACATTTATTAAAGAAAAAATAAAAGCTATAAGATAGCGAAAAGAAACTCCCACATGTATGAAAAAAAATTATGTGGAAACGTTACTGATTAAAGTTGTGTTGTAAATTGTTCGAATATTTAATTCTATATATTGATTTTTTTTATTATGACATAAGTTTAATATAATATACAATAAATTAAGTATTTAATAAATTATGGAATATGTACTTATAAATTGTCTGCATCACTTAACGATAAACATACAATCTACTAAGGCTCACTTTTTGACTATGAGAAAACAACTATTTTACTTTTTCAGTTGATTCTGTTAAGAGTAACGTCATTCTCATTTAAATTTTGACAGTGTGTTTTTATGAAAAAGAAGGAGAGAGATGAGATAAGATAATAAAGGTAAATAGTTGACGCATGCATAATATAAATATAAAGTATTTTGACATTGTCATCAATTATAAGTTACTTTCATCAGTTTTATCAATACATAATAAGTCTATGTTGAAATTATTAAGATGTGTAATTTTAGGTAAGGAACAAAATATGTTAAATTTTGTGAATTTTTATAATAATAATCAAATTTATAGCCCCATAATTTTGCTAGTTAAAAGTCCGATCTGTTTAATAGTAGTATTTATGTAAAGTATAAACTTAAAAATGTAACTAGGAGTTTACCGAAAAAAAATGACAAAAATTGCTTAAAGCTTTATTTTGGTTTTTCCGTTACCTGATTCATTTGGTTTTTGTGGCAGAATTTACCGAAGTTGAAAAGACTTAACCTAAGTTGTTCTCCGAAACTTACAAGAATACCAGACCTTTCTCTGTCACCAAATATTGAAGAAATAATTCTCAGTGGTTGTGAAAAGTTAATTAAAGTTCACTCTTCGAGATTCCTCAGCAAGCTCAGTTGTTTAAGTTTAGATAGATGTGATAATCTCAATAGTGTAACTGTTCCCAGCAATATTCTATCCAGATCACCAGGATTCATTCTTCTTTCCTGGTGTCGCAAGCTTGAAATGTTTTCAACCACTCAAACCCAAATATCTTATTCTCCACAATCATCATCATTAATCGGTTCAAGATTCCGTCGTGTCGGGCGTAACTCTCGGGCTACTGGCCCAAGACCCAGTGAAATTTTCTCCATTACTTTTGACCGATATTGGGGAGAAGATGAAGAAGATGTAGCTAATAATAATATATTCTCACAAGGTGAAAAAGTGTCGACTAAACTCATGGAAAGTGTACCCTTAAACTTTCAAAGTCTCAAGAAGCTCTGTTTCATAGATCTCTCGAACTGTTCTTCCCTTACAATATTTCCATTTGACCTTTCTGAGATGAAATTCCTAAAGAAACTTTGTCTTGGTGGTTGCTCAAAATTGGAAAACTTCCCCGAGATTGAGGACACGATGGAAAATTTAGCGGTTCTAATCTTAGACCACACAGCCATACAGGCACTACCTTCATCCTTGTGGCGTTTGGTAGGGCTTCAACAACTGAGTTTGCGCAGTTGCATGAATCTTGAGATTATTCCATCTTCCATTGGAAGGCTCACCAGACTATGCAAGTTAGACCTTACCTACTGTGAATCACTTCAAACTTTTCCAAGCACCATTTTCAAATTGAAGTTGAGGAAACTTGATTTGAGTGGTTTCTTAAGGTTAAGGACCTTCCCAGAGATCACGGAGAAGGCACAAACTTTTTCTCACATAAACTTAACAGAAACGGCTATCAAAGATCTGCCTTCCTCATTTGGCAATTTGGTTAATCTTCGATCCCTGCAGCTCAACAAATGCAGGGATCTCGAATCACTCCCAAACTCTATTGTTAATCTAAAGCATCTCTGTAAACTTGATTGTTCGGGGTGTTTCAAATTAACAGAAATCCCAACACACATTGGTAGCCTGTCGTCATTAATGGAACTGTCACTGAGTGAGAGCGGAATCGTGAACCTTCCTGAAAGCGTTGCTCATCTTTCAAGCTTGAAATCACTTGATTTGAGTGACTGCAAAAATCTTGAATGCATCCCACAGATGCCACCGTTTCTAAAACAACTGGTGGCATTGGATTGCCCATCCATTAGACAAGTGATGTCAAATCGAAACCTCTCAGAGTCGAAGGAGGGTGTCTTCAAATTTCATTTCACCAATGCCCAACAACTGGATTCAGGTGCTCGTGCTAACATTGAGGAGGATGCAAGGCTCAGGATGACCCACGATACATATAGCTCTGTGTTCTTCTGTTTTCCAGGGAGTGTTGTTCCTCATTGGTTCCCTTTTCACAACGAAGGACCTTCAGTGAATATAAATGAAGATTTAAGTTTCTGCAGCGATGAGAGACTCATTGGTTTCGCTTTGTGTGTGGTTTTCGGAGTGTTAGATACTAATGTTATTAAAAGCAGATGCGGTTCTTTTGGTTACCGCCTAAAATTTGAATGTGATGATGATGGCACACAGATAATTCCAAATAATGATGCGCTAAACAACTATTTCAAATGGGGTTATAGTCGCAGACTCCTTGATAAAGATCACACATTTATGTGGAAATTTAACTTGGAGAGTCTAAGGAGGAGCGGCATGAACCTTAGGTTCTGTGATGCTCGCAGCTTCACTTTTGAGATCAGTCCATATGATTATAACTTTCAGTGGCCAGATTACGACTCTGTTGTGAATGAGTTAAAATCAGTTGTGACAATAAAAGAATGCGGAATGTGCCCTCTTTATAGCACCGGAAGCAATGTTGCAGAGTCTTCAAAGGAGGATAGGAAGAGGAAGGCAGAAAGCTACTTAGTGGGCTAGTCTCTTGCTCTTCTGCTAATTGCTCTTCCGTTGGTGAGTGTGGCTTATCACCAATACTTGTTAATTACAACTTTCAAAAGGTTAAACTTTTATTATGACTTTCTCATTTTTAATTTATTTTGTTTTATTTACATTTTCAATGGCATTTTACAGGTGGGTTCGTTCAGACAAGATTTCTAAGTTATTGTTAGATAGAGTTTGATGTGGACATCAGTTGGGTTGCTCCGTTGTCCCAAAGTTACATTTTCTTGAAACTCTTCATTCGTTAACTTCTTTAGCATATTTGGCTTTCATTTGCAGCGAAGGCATTATGAAATCTTGAGGAGATGCATTTGAAAGGGTTATTCGTAATTATTATCTTATAGATTTCTCAGTTGCATTCTCTCTTTTCTTATTTTTGGGATTTCTTAGTTTTGAGGAGGCTTTGTAAGTTTGTGAATCCTAAATCCATAAGCATAAAATGTACTTAGTCATTTCTATCTCAGAATACAAAAACCTCCAATTGTATTTCTATTATGTAGAATAGTTTATCATATTTACAACATTCAGAAAATTCATGTTAAACATGTCTCATAAGAAATTTCATTTTAGAATAATACATCTTAAATGTCATATGACAAGTGTTTTTTTATTGTTTTCGTTTAAAATACATCCTTACCCAATTAACTCAATTAAATGACAGGAATTTATGAGGATAATATAAAAATTTCGAATACTTTGTTAAAACAATTTAATAGAACTCGATTAAAAATATCATCAAATTTATAAAAGACTTAAACTTAATTAAAGTATATTACAAGATATAGACGAAATGAAAAGGTTCAAAGTACATGCAAAAGCTTTCAAAAAGATGAACAATCTTAGGATGATTGTGTTCTATTCTTATTCTAGTTCTTGGCGTTCAAATGTGTTTCTTGAATCATCTCTAGTAAGTCTGCCAGACACTTTGAAGATTCTTTGTTGGAATGGTTTCCCTCAAAGATCTTTGCCATCAAACCTTTGCCCACAAAATCTGGTGAGACTTGAAATGCCAAACTGCCATCTTGAACAACTTTGGGAAAGAGATCAGGTTTTGCAAGTTATCTATGTTCCTTTGCCTTTTAGACTTTTAAAGATAAAAATAAATTCTACATGCATATTTTATGTATTGTACATCTACATGTTTGCATTAGAAATTCCTTTGTGCCCTCTCCACTTATTCGTTTTGATATTTCTTTCATTAGAATCACACATTTATACTATATCATAAGCGTCATACTTAGCACATTTCTAAATATAATTATAAATATAATAGTTATATTTTATGCATATCGTCTAATGGCCCATGATTGTATTGTCCAGTTAGATATCTCTCCATAGTGTCTATCCTGATTTACATGATATTTTGGTTTAGCAATTTTTTTATATATATATTTGAGATCTCTTTTGTAGAGTGTTTTCTTTTTTTAACTTTTAAGATATTTGTGTAGTCTCCTTTATGTATGAAAGATTTGTTTTATATTCTCAAACCACAATAAATTACACCTTAGTCAGTTCTATCTCAGAATACAAAAACCTCCAATTTTATTTCAATTATGTAAAGTAATTTATCATATTTGACAACATTCATGAGAAAACTCATGTTAAACATGTCCCATAAGAAATTTCATTTTAGAATAATACATCTTAAATTTCATATGACAAGTGCTTTTTTATTGTTTTCGTTTAAAATACATCCTTACCCAATTAACTCAAAATTAAATGACAGAAAATTAATTATGTGGATAATATAAAAATTTCGAATACGTTGTTAAAACAATTTAATAGAACTCAATTAAAAATATCACCAAATTTATAAAAGACTTAAACTTAATTAAACCAATTTTTTTATTATAACATAACTTCAATATAATATTCAATAAATTATATATTTAATAAATTGTGGAAAGATAAACTTATGCATTGTATGCGTCACTTAACGATTTAACATACAATATAGCTATGTTCAACTTTTATTCTCAGAAAACAACCGGTTTACTGAGTGAGAGCGGAATCGTGAACCTTCCTGAAAGCGTTGCTCATATTTCAAGCTTGAAATCACTTGATTTGAGTGACTGCAAAAATCTTGAATGCATCCCACAGATGCTACCGTTTCTAAAACAACTGGTAGCATTGGATTGCCCATCAATTAGAAGAGTGATGTCAAATCGAAACCTCTCAGATTCAAAGGAGGGTGTCTTCAGATTTCATTTCACCAATGCCCAACAACTGGATTCAGGTGCTCGTGCTAACATTGAGGAGGATGCAAGGGTCAGGATGACCGACGATGCATATAGGTGTGTGTTCTTATGTTTTCCAGCGAGTGTTGTTCCTCATTGGTTCCCTTTTCGTTGCAAGGGACCTTCAGTAACTATAAGTGAAGATTTAAGTTTCTGCAGCGATGATAGGCTCATTGGTTTCGCTTTGTGTGTGGTTTTTGGATTGTTAGATAGCAATATTATTAGTCGCAGACGTAGTTCTTTTAGTTACCGCCTAAAATTTGAGTCTGATGACTATGGCACACAGATTATTCCAAATAATGATGTGCTAAATAACTATTTCACATGGAAAGATGACGTCAGAGTTATTGATAAAGATCACATATTTATGTGGAAATTTAACTTGGAGAGCCTAAGAAGGAGCGGCATGAACCTTAGGCTCAGTGATGCTCGCAGCTTCACTTTTGAGATCAGTCCATATGATTATAACTTTCAGTGGCCAGATTACTACTTAGTTGTGAATGAGTTAAAATCAGATGTGACAATAAAAGAATGCGGAATGTGCCCTCTTTATAGCACCGGAAGCAATGTTGCAGAGTCTTCAAAGGAGGATAGGAAGAGGAAGGCAGAAAGCTACTTAGTGGGCTAGTCTCTTGCTTTTCTGCTAATTGGTATTCCGTTGTTGGTTAGTGTGGCTTACAACCAATACTTGTTAATTACAAGTTTCAAAACGTTCAATTTTTATTATGAATTTCTCATTTTTTTTTTATTTTGTTTTATTTACATTTTCAATGGCATTTTACAGGTGGGTTCGATCAGACAAGTTTTCTAAGTTATTGATGTAAGTTGGGTTGCTCCGTTGTCCCAAAGTTACATTTTCTTGAAACTCTTCATTCGTTAACTTCTTTAGCATATTTGGTTTTCATTTGCAGCGAAGGCATTATGAAATCTTTAGGAGCTGCATTTCATTTGCATGGATAATTCGTAAATTATTATCTTATGGATTTCTCAGTTGCATTCTCTCTTTTCTTATTCGTATGATTTCTTAGTTTTGAGGAGGCTTTGTAAGTTTCTGAATCCTAAATCCATAAGCATAAAATGTACTTAGTCATTTTTATCTCAGAATACAAAAACCTCCAATTGTATTTCAATTATGTAGAATAATTTATCATATTTGACAATATTCAGAAAACTCATGTTATACATGTCTCATAAGAAATTTCATTTTTGAATAATACATCTTAAATTTCCTATGACAAGTGTTTTTTTATTGTTTTCGTTTAAAATACATCCTTACCCAATTAACTCAATTAAATGACAGGAAATTATGAGGATAAATAAAAATTTCGAATACTTTGTTAAAACAATTTAATAAAACTCAATTAAAAATATCATCAAATTTATAAAAGACTTAAACTTAATTAAACCAATTTTTTTATTATAACATAACTTCAATAAAATATTCAATAAATTATATATTTAATAAATTGTGGAAAGATCGACTTCCGCATTGTATGCGTCACTTTTGTTCACTTGAATGGATTTGGAAGAGAGTAATTGAATGGATTTGAGAGGATTTAAAATTAAATTTTTTTAATTTATCACATCAATCAAATCCTAATTCTCACAAATGTTGCTTCCAAATTTACTCTCACTTACTTTCAAATTCACTTAAATAAACAACAACAAAATTTATCTTCAAATCTTCTCAAATCCAGTCAATGACTCTCTTTCAAATTCATTCAAGGGAACAAAGAGTTAACGATTCTACAATATACCTATGTTCAACCTTTACTCTCAGAAAACAACCGGTTTACTTTGTCAGTCTATTCTGTCAAAACCTATGGCCCAAAGGTAGTTTATGTAAGTATCGCGAAATGGCAAAATGATTGTCCAACTAAAATATTTGAAAGCATAATTGTCCTATCACTTTGAAAGGTTTCCACCAAAAGATGCATAAAGAAGTTGGTTCTCTGGCTCACTTAATTACAATTTTTTTAAAATAAAAAAAATTACAATCTTTCTATAATTCAAATCTAAACAAATTTCACTCCTTTTAATTAATTTTGAAAATAAGGAAGTTAAATAATTTTTTCAAACAAAAAAATTAATAAATATTTTTTTATAAAACTAAAATTAAATTTTAATAAAATAAAAATAGGTATGTGAGTTGGTGGGCTAATCCGGCCCACCACGGGTTCAACCCGCATGAGCCGGGTTTAAATCTGACCCGCATAAAAGAAATATAATTTTTTCAAATCTAACTCGACCCGAACCTGTGGTGGACCGAATTGGCCCGCAGTTTGTGACCCATTTTAACAACTCTACCATTATCACATCATAGAATTTTTCTTTGAAATGATCTCATCAATATTTCAAATCAATGTACATTTACACAATACAAATAAAAATAATAATAATAATAATTTATAATGATAAATATTTTTTAACTATTTTTTAAATATGCATATTTCGTTACTAGTTTTTCTACAATCTATTTTATTAATTTTATTATTTATTAAAAATCTATTTACAATAAATAATAATTATTTTTAAATGTTTTATTATTATAATAGTATAAAAGTTAATAGAAATATTTACTTTCATAACTGTTTTTCATATGTTGTATATACTTTTTAAAAGCACTTTTTTTTAATAGTTATTATAATATCTAATTTTTTAATTATCATAACAAAAAGAGTGATACCATTGGGAGACATGCCCCCTAAGTTTCCACGCGTATTAGTGATCAAAATTTGGAATTTATAATTATTGTGTAGGTCGTTGAGTCTTCAAATATTTTCTTTTCTTTTGTCTAGTTGCTGTAGTGGATGACTCATGCTTTATATTCGATTGACTAGTGTCTGGCCAGAACAAACAACTCCCACAGATATTTTGAGAGAACTGAATGGAAAGCTGTAGTGGAGATAGCTTTGGGCAAGGCAGTAGAATCATTATGACCAGTAGAGATAGACAAGTGCTTAAGAATGCTGGAGCTGATGATATCTACGAACTTAAAGAGTTGAATTTTCATGATTCTTTAAAACTTTTTAACTTACATGCTTTTAAACAAAATTCTTCGAAAGAAATTACTTACATGGACTTGTCAGTAAAGGTGTTGAGATATGCAAAAGGGGTTCCGTTAGTTCTCCAAATTTTGGGTTCATTGTTATATGGCAGACAAAGAGAAGCATGGGAAAGTCAGTTGCAAAACTTGGAGAAGTGCCAAGATCATGATATTTTCAATGTATTAAAATTAAGTTATGATGGGCTCTGAGAGGAGGAGAAGAATATATTTCTTGACATTGCTTGCTTTTACAGAGGACACGAGGAGATTGTAGTAGCAGAAACACTAGACGATTGTGATTTCTCTTCTAAGATTGGAATGGATGTTCTCAAAGATAAATGTCTCATATCTATCTTGGATGGTAGAATTGTGATGCACGATCTAATACAAGAAATGGGTCAAGAAATTGTTCGTAAAGAGTGTCCTCAACATCCTGGAAAACGCAGCCGATTGTTCAAGGCTGACGAAATTCATGAGATTTTAAGAAATAACAAGGTATGTTTTATTGTTATTCAATTGAAAGAGTCACATGGATTTATGTTATGATAAATTGATATAAAGTATTGTCATCAATTATAAATTACAACAGTAGGTTTTATCGATACAAAATAAATTCAGGTTTAAATTATAAGGACGTAATTTTAGGTAAGGTACAAAACATGTTAAATTTTGTGAATTTTTATAATAACTATAAAACTTATACCCAACATAATTTTGTTAGTTCACAGTGTGATCTTTTTAACAGTGGTATTTATGTAAAATATAGAGTCAATAGATAATGTAACTAAGAGTATACCGAAGAAAAATAGATAAAATTGCTTAAAACTTTATTTTAGTTTTTCTATTACCTTATTCATTTACTTTCGTCGCAGAATTTACCAAAGTTGAAAAGGCTCAACCTGAGTTATTCTCCAAAACTTACTAGAATACCAGACCTTTCTCTTTCACCAAATATTAAAGAAATAATTCTGAGTCATTGTGAAAAGTTGATTCAAGTTCACTCTTCCAGATTTCTCAGCAAGCTCAGTTGTTTATTGTTAGATGGTTGTTATGGTCTGAAGAGTGTAACAATTCCCAGCAATATTCTAACCAGATCACCTGGATTGATTCTACTTTCCCATTGTCACGGGCTTGAAATGTTTCAAACCTGTGAAACTCAATCATGGCCTTTTCCATTATTATCATCAATCTGGGAAGGACCCCGCCGTAAAGGGAGTAATTATGGTGGATCTTTCACAAGACTCGATCCCAGTGAAATCTTCTCAATTACCTTTGATAGATACGAGGAGGAAGAAAAAGAAGTGACTAATAATGATATATTCTTACAATGTGATGAAGTACTGACGAAACTAAGAGAAGGTGTACCCTTAAACTTTCAAAGTCTGAAGAAATTCTGTTTCTTAGATGTGTCTCACTGTTCTTCCCTTACAACCTTTCCATGTGACCTTTCTGAGACGAAATTCCTGAAGCAACTTTGTCTCCGTGATTGCTCAAAATTGGAAAATTTCCCCGAAATTGAGGACACGGTGGAAGGTCTAGCGGTTCTCATCTTAGACGGCACAGCCATACAGGCACTACCTTCATCCTTGTGGCGTTTGGTAGGGCTTCAACAACTGAGTTTGCGAGGTTGCAAGAAACTTGAGATTATTCCATCTTCCATTGGAAGCCTCATCAGACTATGCAAGTTAGACATTACCTACTGTGAATCACTTCAAACTTTTCCAAGCACCATTTTCAAATTGAAGTTGAGGATACTTGATTTGTGTGGATGTTTAAGGTTGAGGACCTTCCCAGAGATCACGGAGCAGGCACAAACTTTTTCTCACATTAACTTAAAAGAAACGGCTATCAAAGAACTGCCTTCCTCATTTGGCAATTTGGTTAATCTTCGATCCCTGCAGCTCAACAAATGCACTGATCTCGAATCACTCCCAAACTCCATTGTTAATCTAAAGCGTCTCTGTAAACTTGATTGTTCGGGTTGTGCCAAATTAACAGAAATCCCAACACACATTGGTAGCCTGTCGTCATTAATGGAACTGTCACTGAGTGAGAGCGGAATCGTGAACCTTCCTGAAAGCATTGCTCATCTTTCAAGCTTGAAATCACTTGATTTAAGTGACTGCAAAAATCTTGAATGCATCCCACAGATTCCACCGTTTCTAAAACAACTGGTGGCATTGGATTGCCCATCCATTAGACAAGTGATGTCAAATCGAAACCTCTCAGATTCAAAGGAGGGTGTCTTCAAATTTCATTTCACCAATGCCCAACAACTGGATTCAGGTGCTCGTGCTAACATTGAGGAGGATGCAAGGCTCAGGATGACCCATGATGCATATAGGTATGTGTCCTTCTGTTTTCCAGGGACTGCAGTTCCTCATTGGTTCCCTTTTCGCAGCGAAGGAAGCTCAGTAACTATAAATGAAGATTTAAGTTTCTGCAGCGATGACAGGCTCATTGGTTTCGCTTTGTGTGTGGTTTTTGGATTGTTAGATACCAATGATATTAATGGTGGACGTTGTTCTTTTAGTTACTGCCTAAAATTTGAATCTGATGACTATGGCACACAGATTATTAAACATAATGATCTGTTACAGAACTATTTCCAATGGAATGGCAAATATAGAGTTGTAAATCAATATCACACATTCATGTGGAAATTTAACTTTAAGTACCTAAGGACTATCGGGATGAGCCTTAGGCTCCGTGATGCTCGCAGCTTCACTTTTGAGATTAGTCCATTGGATTATCGCAGCTACGATTTTGGGAATTCTCCATTTGATTTCATATCAATGGTGACAGAGTTAAAATCAGTTGTGACAATGAAAGAATGCGGCCTATGCCCTCTTTATAGAAGCGGAAGCAAAGTTGGAGAGTCTTCAAGGGAAAGAAACAAAGGAAGATAAGAAGAGGAAGGCCGAAAGCTACTTAGTGGGCTAGTCTCTTGCTCTTTTGCTAATTGGTCTTCCGTTGGTGAGTGTGGCTTATCACCAATATTTGTTAATTACAAGTTTCAAAACGTTCAACTTTTATTATGAATTTCTCATTTTTAATTTATTTTATTTTATTTATTTACATTTTCAAAGGTGGGTTCGTTCCGTAGCTGACAAGATTTGTAAGTTATTGTTAGATAGAGTTTGATGTGGACGTAAGTTGGGTTGCTCCGTTGTCCCAAAGTTGCATTTTTTTGAAACTGTTCATTCATCGGCTTCGTTAACTTTAGCATATTTGGCTTTCATTTCCAGCGAAGGCATTATGAAATCTTGAAGAGCTGCTTTTGCAAGTGTAATTCGTAAATGGAAAATGTTTGTTTGACACTCCGAACTTTCCAAGTTTACGAGAGGTGGTGTTTATGCCAATTGAATATGATATGATTGTATTTGGTTTGTGCATGGAGCTGTAAAACCATATAATTGTTTGCTTGGTTAACGTAGAAAACTGAAAATGTTTCGAGTTGTTAAACAGCTTCAATAATGTGAAAAACTGGTTGTCAAAATATTCTTTTCCATATTTAAATGTTTATATAGCTAGTAAATCGAAATAATAATTCACCTACCTACTTGTAATAAATCCTCATGATATCCCAAAAAAACTTGTTAAAACAATTCAGCTAACAAAAGTTAAAACAATTAAAATAATTTTTTTACAACATTCATAATTCAAATATGAAAAACAAAATAATCAAATATTAGTTGTCAATGGTAATATCAGAAAAACGCAATGGAAATAAGAATTTTAAGTGACGAATAAAATCAATAGTTAAGTAAAGAATACTTTTAAATTTTATTGCCATATTTTTTTTAATTTCTTCTATTATGTTTAATACATTTTAAGAACATTGTAAGAAAATGTGAGAAAAATATAAAATGACTCAAATTAAAATATTAAAATTTAGGCTTAATTTTTTTAGTCTTGATAGTTTCATGAATGTGTTATATTTAATACATATTAAGAATGTTGTAATAAAAATTGTGAAAAAAATACAAAATTATTCAAAGTAAAATATTAAAATTTTGGCTTAAATTCACTTTTAGTTTCTATAATTCCAAATGTAAAATTTTAGTCTCAAAAAAATTAGATTATAGATTTAGTTTTGATTTTTTTTTTAAATTAAGCATTTTTAGTTTAATGTTCATAAGTACTTTAGTTACTAAAATATGGTGCATGTTTATCACTCACATAGCCTATTTAATGAATTAAAATTGTTTGATTTTAGAGACTTAAAATTTATATATGTATATCTAATATACATAAAAATTAAAATTATTCATACGTAAAATTATGAAGAATAAAACTACATTTAAGTTTAAAATATAATGAGAGTTAACATAAAATTCATAAACACACTTCTTCTAACATATTTTTTGTTATTGCTTAAAATTGAATGAGTAGAATTGTAAAGTTATGAGTTGATACCATTAAAATAAAAAAAGTGGAAGGGTGGTGACCTACAATTTCTTTTTAATTTCCATAAATTCAATTAATAATCTAGAATATATTTAAAATTTGCTAATATTTCTCTTTAAACAATCATTTTATATCTTTCTACACATTCTTCCATAATTTTCCAACAAGTGATTGATTTTATGGAATCAAACTCCGAATTCTTGAACAAGTTTTTGGAATCAATCTGCTATGGATGAAATAACGAGGGAGAAGAGATAAAGCTATTCCATTTAAAATATTGATGAAAAATTATTAAATAAATAATTAATCAATCAATTTCATCCTAAAAGTAATATATGCTCTCTCACAGTTCCTAAAATAAGAAATTATGTAAATAATTTTTTAAGTGATACAAATTATGTTAAATAGTTTAGGTAGGTATTGGAAATTTCTTGGTATTGAGATTAGTAAAATATATCCATTCATTTAGGGACTACATATGAATATTTTTTTTATTAAAAACTAAATATAACGATATTAAATACTTAAGCATTATTCACATAGTTTTTTTTATCATGGAGTAAAGAACATTAACCACTTGTAAAATTTTGTAGAATAGTATAAATTCTACCTTTTATTTTTTTGGAAGGTTTGATGTTACATATTGATTGGGATATAATATTTTAAAATAATGAAAAGATCAGTGTAGAAATAATGTGACGGTGGTAGTGTTTAAGGATGCTAACGGCTAAAAGGGATGAGTTTCGTTATATCATATATTGGAAAAATTTATTTTTATTTTCGTACACAAGGTATGAAATTTTTTTTCCATCTCCTCGTGTTTGCTTTCTTATTATTTTAATATTAATTATTTATTTTTTATAAAATAATAAAAAAGTTTATGAAAAATACAACATCATCAAATATTCAACATAAAAAAAAATATATATTGTCATTTCTTCAATACTAAATATTTATAAAATAATTATAATTATATATATTTCAAATTTAAATTAAAGTATTAAATTTTTACCAAGACATTTATTATATTTACAAAACTTAATCAAACAAAATTGATAAAACTTAAAAATATTACAAAAAGAAAACAGATATTCAAATTTAAAATATTTTATATGTCTATTTACTTTTATTTTTTAAATTATAATAAAATCTCATTTTAATAAATTAATAAAAATTATAATATATCACCTAAATGAAATCACACAAAAAAAATTAAACATTTTTCATCTTTTAAATTTTAATATATATTAAATTTAGATAAACAAAATTTATGACAATATATAAAAAAATATCAAAATAATAGTGATAAAAATGAATAACAAATAAAAATATTGAAAAAATAAAGACAAATAATGATCCATTGATATTTTCCACGTGGATATCATCCACGCGTTGGATATTTTGTCCTATTCACAAACAAGTAGAGCAGAGAAGAGGCTCAATCTATGTGCAAAGCAGCAAGGCTTTGTTTGGATTCAATAGCACATTCGCCAGCTCAAACACATTCACAAGATTGCACCAATGGCCGCCGCCGAACACGGAATAAGCGTCGAACCTGAGAGAAAGAGCCTTCTCAGCCAACACACCGAGAAGCACTTCACCGCCGGCGAAATAGTCCGCGACATCATCATCGGCGTTTCCGACGGCCTCACCGTCCCCTTCGCCCTCGCCGCCGGCCTCTCCGGCGCCAATGCCACCTCCTCCATCGTTCTCACCGCTGGCATAGCCGAAGTCGCCGCTGGCGCCATCTCCATGGGACTCGGCGGGTACGTACGTTCAACCAAACACTTCATACTCACAAAACTTAATTTAGATTCTGTTTTATCAGAAAATTTTCTCATGAAACGATCTGGGCTAATGTCTCGTTGTGCAGTTATTTGGCAGCAAAAAGTGAAACCGATAATTACCAGAGGGAATTGAAAAGAGAGCAAGAAGAAATTATCACGATGCCGGAAACTGGTTTCCACTGTTATTTTATCATGCTTTGTATATTATGTTTATGTTCATGTAACATTCTTTTATTTCATATTATCAATATGTCAGAAATTTCGCGTGACTTACACAGTTTCATTCCTTTAGACTTTGATAACTTGTTAATCTCTATGTGATTAATTAGTTTTTAAAATGATCGCTGAATATTGTTCATTTCCACCGAAACAGTAACATACTCAGAATCAACAACCAATTTTTGTTGCACTTTAATAATAAATGTGTTCTGTAAAAATAAAAACAGAAGCGGCAGAGGTGGCAGAAATACTAGCTCAGTATGGGATCGAGGCACACGAATATGCACCTGTGGTGAATGCTCTCAGAAAAAACCCTCAGGCATGGCTTGATTTCATGATGAGGTAAGTTCTTTCGTGCTCACTTCATAACAGAGTTTTAACATGTTGTTTATTTGTTGAAAGTCTTCCTATACAAGGTGTATAAATTTTGGGGTTTATGATGGTGTATAATATAATGAATGTGGTATGAGGACAAACTAAATGATTAATTGATGACCGGACACAATAATGGGAATTTGTGGACAAGTTGAAAAGTAGCACCACCCAAAGGAATATAAAGCAAAGTAACCTTTCACTTTTTGAAGGTGGGCATGGTTATGGGGTCCAAAATTCCCACTTCCATTTAGTTGGCATGTAGTACTTGGAAGTTGGATTAGAATGTGGAAACTAGGAAAGGGGACGGCCTTGTAGGGACGCTACTGACTACAACATGGGCATCTTTTTCTGGTTTGGTTTTTATTTGTTGGTTATGAAATTGTGCTTATAAACTATTTCTTCATACTTGTTAGAAGATATTCCTTTAGAGCAAAATGTAGTGATACAATGTTGAGTGTTTGGTTATGACTTCTATAGACAAAATATTATGGCATGATCATTGTGTTTAAAAAAAACGATTTAAGGAGTTAATTTGGTATGATTTTGAAAAATACAAATCCATTTATCTATACACAGAACTAGAAAACCTGACTGTATAAAGCTGCCCTTTGGGAAACATTGTTTACTGTTTATATCATTTGAAATTACAAATAGTAGGGTTTTTTAAAAAAAATAGCAAGTCCTTATCCCCAATTAGAGAAATATGCTGCATATTTGCATTCAGCATGAGTATTGAGGAGAAAAAGTGAAAGAAAACATGAACAAAATAATCAATGAAGAAATTTCTGAAACATGCATGCAGTTTACATCCTCTGTTTATTTATTTTTTTGACTGTATCATTCTAGGATTGATGAATATTGGCTATGATCAAAGGTAGTGTTAAACAAATTAACTGGTTGTAATCTTGGTATGACAGATTTGAGCTGGGACTAGAGAAACCAGATCCAAAGAGAGCATTGTATAGTGCAATGACAATCGCCATCGCTTACATATTGGGAGGGGTTGTCCCTCTCCTTCCTTACATGTTCATTGCAAGGGCATCAGAAGCGGTTGTGTTCTCAGTTATAGTTACCTTGGTTGCATTGCTGGTTTTTGGTTATGCCAAGGGTTACTTTACGGGCAATAAACCATTCAGGAGTGCTTTGGAAACAGCTCTAATAGGTGCCATCGCCTCTGCAGCTGCTTTTGGTATGGCAAAGGCTTTCAATCCATAGATTCTCCATGCTTTGTATTTCATAGCAACTAAGTTTCTTATGAAAACTTTGTTATTCTTCATAAGAAAAAGACCTTTTCAAATTGTTTGCCGTTATTAGTTATTACTTATTACTTATTTTAATTTTTTGTACAGTAATATTACGTGCGAGCACAACCCCTTTTATTCAATATTATGGTCTTCAATGTCACCCTTGTAATTCACTCTTGCTTTATGTGTCTTATTGAATAATTTAATATTCTATGTTTTGAAACACCATGAATTGATCAGTCTCTGTAACTTCAATATTGAATCCATACTCGCGACAAATAGTTTTTCACTTGATAACTATTTGCTTTGGTGATGGCTTAAGATTTGAAATTTTGTTTTCGAAGTTGTCTGAACTTAAACTAATTACAGATTTTACAACTAATCTACTATCATTTTGTTAATTTTATGCCCCATTTTTTTTTACATTTTATCATCAAACTTTTCATTATTTTATATATTTTATCACTCCATTAAATTTATGAAAGAAAACTGGTATGTCATAAAATTGTAAGAAAACAAACAACACAGTTAACATTACATTGTTTTTCAAAAGTTGATAATAACACGTTGTTTTGATTTATTTTTATTATATCTCATCGTCATTTTTGTTAGGAATTTAAGAAATTGATAAAATACACAAAATTTGAAAAGTTTGATTGCAAATGATATCATATTAGATATATTTGGCTTTGTTCACTTGAATAGATTTGGGAGAGAGTGGTTGAGGGGATTTGAGAGAATTTGAAGGTAAATTTTGTTGTTGTTTATTTGAGTAGATTTGGAGGTAAGTGAGAGTCAATTTGGAAGTAAAGTTTGTAAGAATTAGTGTATGATTTGATTGATGTGACAAATTAAAAAAATTTACTTCCAAATTGACTCTCATTTACCTCCAAATCTACACAAATAAACAACAAAAAAATTTACCTTTAAATCTTCTCAAATTCCCTCAATCACTCTCTTCAAATCCATTCAAGTGAACAAAACTCAATATATATTGATCAACCATTACAAACACCAAAGCCATGTTCAAGAAGAACACCATAATCTAACTCCACCAAATAAAAAACATAAATCCCTAATGGTTCATTCAAAGGGGATTTTCACTTAATAAAATGTTGTTTAAATGTATTCTTATTATATACCATTAACTCCATGGTTATAAGGCACAAACTATTGAGGTTCTCGAGCTTGTGCGAGGGAAGAACGGTGAGCTCATATCCCTTATTTCTCTTTCCTTTTCCTATTCTAAACTAGCACTGACCTGTGGAACACTCAACCGGTTTAATGAAAATGCAATTTCTCGGTTGTTGAATTTTCGTTGTGATGGGTACGTCTTATCTTGTTTTGATGGATGGAATGCTTAATCAAATACATCATTGAGTAGTTTAGGATGACTAGGTTAGATTATCATATGGAGTGGTGCAGGATGTAGTTTTTTTTTTTTTAAAAATGAAACTTCACTTTATTTTGGTAAAAGTTCACCAAAACATGCAACGTTTAAAACGAATTTATACTTGAAAAAAGAATATATACATCAAACTTGAATATAATTTAAAGCTAAATCAAATTTTTATCGAGATAAATTGACCTTAACCAAATTCAAGTTAGTTCATCATATTTCTAATCTAATTGATAATACCGGATGCAACGTTTTAAAATCACAGGTATTTTAACAAATTTGCTTCATCAGAAGTTAAAAGTAATCTCTCAGCACTTCCCAATAGCTAAAAAGCTAATTATACCTCTTCAACCTCTAATATTTCACTCATTAAATTTAAAAATACGATCGATATTTTGTTAAACAGAGAGAGAATTATTCAATGATACACCCAAGAGAGAAAATCACAGGTATTCAATGATACCTTTAGTTTTGTTATTTTTATGCGATATGAAATTTAAACTCATATTTAAATTATTTCAAACAAATATCTATGGATTGAAAGCCTTTGCCATACCAAAAGCTGCTGCAGAGGCGATGGCACCGATGAGAGCTGTTTCAAAAGCACTCCTGAATGGTTTATTACCAGTGAAGTAACCCTTGGCATATCCAAAAATCAGCAGTGCAGCTAAGGTAACTACGACTGAGAACAGAAGGGCCTCTGAAGCCCTTGGAATGAACATGTAAGGAGCAAGAGGAACAAGACCACCAACTATGTAAGCAGCGGCAATTGTCATTGCACTGTGCAATGCTCTCATTGGATCTGGCTTCTCTAATCCCAGCTCAAACCTGTACTTATATTGTTCAACATTAAGATTTCTAAACTCATGCTTCACCATTAATTATAATCATACATTTTAAAACAAAGTGATGCATATGAACTCATACATATTTAAGAGACTTGTTCTTTTGTCACATTTTTTTTTTACATTTATTTAATACTATTTTTTTTTTACTTGTTACTTTATTTTTTCTAAAAATTACAATTTTTTTTATAATTATTTTACTCTTATAATAAATATCAAATGAATCGTTCTATTATTATTTTTTTCTAAGTACTTATATTAGAATATGAATATGTTATTTATTTTTTATTATGGGATTTCTTTTAAGTTGTAATTAGAAAAAACACTAATATTTTGTAATTGCAAATTACATAAACATAACTTTTTTTTAAGTGAAAGGATCTGCTTCTGATATACTCGAATATGGAATATGTTATAATTCTTATAAATCGGTTAAAATAGTTTAATATCCAACAACTCTGTGAGTTAAGTACTGAATGTAGAATCAAAATCTAAGTAATATTTGACAGTTTAATAACGCAAATAGTACTTATATTCTATTATTTAATTTCATTATTAGAGGTTCACAAACTTGTAAATATACAATACAATAAAATAAAAGAATGTGTGGAGAATTTTTCTATTATTCTAAAATTTCACTAACTGGGCTTCAAAAATCTTTAAATAAAGCTTCAATTATTGCTTAAACTTCATAACCAAAAACTCAACTCAACTTCATGGACCTCATTAGGCCGAGAAGAAATCTAAACTTTTTCTACGTTTTGTGTTCATCCTTCCATTAAGCACCGAAAGGATAATTTTAATTATATGTGGAGTCAAGTTTTTTAATTTTGTATGTAGATATCTAAAGTTTTTTACTTCAAAATCGTGATAAATTAATTATCTTCTAATGATTTTAAAGGGTGATTGTGCCATATTGTCTTTGTCTATAAAAAGTAATAACTGCAACTTGCTTTGGAAGAATATATTTTAACATTTTTGCGAAGAAATAATTTGTAGCATGATATTGGCTAACATTACAGAAATTATCTACTTGTACCATTAGAAGTGATTTTGAAAATGAGATCTATCAAGCTGGTCAGGTCACTTGAGTGTTGTCTAATTTAATTAGTCCATAGAGCTAAACTGAAAAAGTGAACAAAAAATAAAAGACCAACAAAAATTGAAGAATTGTCACAAAAATATTTAATACAATGTTAATTTTCATTTTTCGTACAAAAATAACATAAAGTACTTGTCATTTAATTTGTATTTTAAACATAATTTTTTTTTCATTAATATATATATATATATATATAATTTTATTAAACAATTGGACCTCGACTGAAACTTATTATGTGCTAAGTGTGTGACGGTGTCCCCTCTGATTTGATATTTTCCCGTTTTCACCTCAAATCCTATTAAAACATGCATTCAACAAACTTTTCACCCAATAACATTCCTGCATTCAAGTCCTGAAAATAACCTTTATTTATATTGCTCATAAATAGTAATTAAAAGAATCTCAATTCTCAGAGTCTAGACTTAAACTGGGACAGAGTTGACGTGAAGGTGGGTTTGCC
Source organism: Vigna angularis (assembly GCF_016808095.1). NCBI lineage: Eukaryota > Viridiplantae > Streptophyta > Magnoliopsida > Fabales > Fabaceae > Vigna > Vigna angularis. The sequence continues at coordinate 64,496,416 of NC_068970.1, read as the reverse complement.
TAACTTTTAAATATATTTTTTTTAAATTACACGAATTCTTAAAATGTTTTAAGTTGTAAATTAATTATTTAATATTTTAAATTAATTATAAAATTATCTTTAAGTAAATTTTATTTATTTACAATATAATTAGAATGTTAGGATTGCCCAATTGGTTCAATTCATGTAACGGTTACACGTTGATGATTTTTGTTTGATTCTATTTAAGTATAAATTAGCATGGTTTGATTTAAATTAAATTTATTATGGGTTTAGTGGATTTGACTTGAATTGGTTTTATTCTTAGCTTAATGTATAACTAACTACTACATTCAAAATGTTAGAAAATACACATAATCTAAAAAATAATATTATGTAAAAATTTACACAATATACATATCATTTTCAAAGTTTTTAAACTATACCGACATTTTTGATAATAAAAATTTAAGTGTAACTCACAACACTCTAATACAACAAAATAAGAAAAGTCAAACATTAGTTCAAAGTATCTTAGAGTTAGGAAAAAAAATTCATAGACTTAAGACTATTGTATAGTCACCAAGACTCGTTTTTTTGTTTATCTTAGAAGATGTGAGACTTTATAAGATTCATATTTTCATCATACTCAACATGGAGTATACTAGAAATGACTTGACTAAATGTTATTATGACTTGATTCAACCTCACATGGGTTTGACTTGACTCATCTCAACCAAAATCCAACTTGATTCAATCTAATGTGGGATTGACTTGAATTGACATGAGGTCAATTCAACTTCACTCAATCTAAGGTGGGTCTGACTTAACTCTGTTCAAGGTGGGTTTGACTTCTGCTTGAGGTAACTAGACTTAGTATAAAGTGAGTTTGACTTGACTCAACCTTACGTAGGTCTATTAAACTTGACTTAGACTCTACTTGACCTAACATAGACACGTCTCAACTTAATATGACTCTCTTTACCTCAATGTGGAGTTGATCGCACTCAAATCAACATAACTTGACTCAATATGAATCTGACTTAACTGTGTTCGACTCAAACCTGCTCAAACTCAACTGACTCTAATCAATTTTATCAATCTGATCGAAGTTCATTTTGATTTTGACTACACTCAACTCAAGTCTGATTGAAACTCAACCAATTGACATAATATAAACATGACTTAATTCAATCTATGGTGTGTCTAACACTTATGAACGTGGTCAATAATCACCTTTCAACTCATACCATATTCTGCATATAATAACGTCAAAAATTTGAAAATTTTCTATTTGCATGAAATCCAAGAGAGAGAAAAAATAAACTATGTTATGAAAAGTGAGAACGTAAGAACTTACTTCATCATGAAATCAAGCCATGCTTGAGGGTTCTTTCTGAGAGCATTGACCACAGGTGCATATTCGTGTGCCTCTATTCCATACTCAGCTAGTATTTCTCCTACCTCTTCTGCTTCTGTTTTTTCACAAAACCCCCCATATTTATGAGCATGTGCATTACCATTTACATTTTAAAGTTACATAGCCATTTAATCCCTAATTCTGTGTTCCAATCCTTAAATTCTGAAATTTCTAAAATTAAAACATTTTGAACTCTCAATTTTATCCAATCATGCTTCTACGTACTCTTTCTACGAAAATAAAAAAAATATTTTATTTTTTAAAATAGAATAAACGTCAAAACATACAAAGAAATTTTGAATGATTTCTTAGTCCATGTTAATAACATTAAAGTCATGAGAAATTTTAAATACTTTTCAAATTTTATGAAATTTCGAGTATAAAATTCAACAGTAAAATGAATTAAAATTATATATAAATAATTAAATAACAGAAGAAACCAGTTTCTGGCACGGCTATTATTTCTTCTTGCTCCCTTTTCACTTCTCTGTCGTAGTGATCCGCTTCACTTTTCGCTGCCAAATAACTGCACAATGCAACCAACAAATTTTCGGAATCTCAAACGATACTATTAAGTTGTGAGTGCAAAGAGTAGTTTCGTAACACGTACCCGCCGAGACCCATGGAGATGGCGCCGGCGACGACTTCGGCTATGCCGGCAGTGAGAACGATGGCGGAGGTGGCATTGGTGCCGGAGAGGCCGGCGGCGAGAGCGAATGGAACAGTGAGGCCGTCGGAAACGCCAATGATGATGTCGCGGACGACTTTGCCGGCGGTGAAGTGCTTCTCAGTGTGGAGATTGAGAAGGCCCTGTTTCTCAGCTTCCAAGGTGACAGCCATTGGTGCGAGTCTGAAATGCAATTGAAATTCATAAATATAGCCTCCACCCCTTTTTTAGTCGAAAATTTTAAAATGTTCTTATTTTTTATTTTTTTTACATGCTGTTTTTGGACATTTTTTACTGTCAGATTAAATGTCATATCAAATATTTATGTTTCTTAAAAATAATATTATTAGTGTGAGGATTGATATTCGGGGAGACTATATATTTTTCTATTTATTTAGAGAATCAGCTAAAGTAAATAAACATAAAAACATAATTTGAGTTCAATTTGATTTTTTTGTCTTATACAAAATTTTATAAGGTACTTTTTAAATTATAAAAGTTAAATGTTTAATAATTTTAAGTATTTTTATATAATCTTGGCTATTTTTATTGTATCATGATTTAACTAAATTTTATCCCTATTTACGTTTACATATAAAATATAAACTTAATACATCATTTGGTCAATTCAAACGTTATTTACAGTTAATAATAACAATTCAAACGTTATTTACAGTTAATAATAATAATGAACTTTTATATAGTTTACTGTGAAATATGAAACGGAAAATGTTTAATTAATGGTTTAAATTACTTTAAATTTCTATAAATTACGTTATAGAAATTAAAGATATATTAGTAACATGTTTAAACGTTTATACTGAGAAATATTAAATTGTTATTCGTATCACGTTTTAAAGAATCACTATTACATTAGTATCACAATATTATCTTACTTTTGTAAGTCCTATAATGTGATATACATTTAAGTATTTTATAAAACAAAATCACTTTATTAATAAAAACTATTAATGTGACACTTAATTTAGTTTTATCAATTAACTAAAATATTATTTTCACTAATATTTTTCCTTTACACTGTAAAAAAAATTAAAGTAATAATTGTATGTATATAAAAAATTTATGCACTATGTTCCAATAGTAAATTTTACTAAGCAATATTATTTAATTTAAAGTTAGATATATTTTTGTCCTTGGATCTTAGCCATCTTAATATTATAGCGACCTTTAATGTAGAATTCTTAGACTTATGTATTAATATAAGACCTTAATTTTGAAATGAAGAACGTATTTAAATAATCGTGTTGTGGTTTAATAATGCTCCATAGTCCACGATGCTGGCTTTATATTTTGTAATGTTTACTTAGTAAAATATGTTTTATGTTATTTATTCATCCATTTAAATTTTTAAGATGACTTTATTTTTTTAGTTGTACTGCTGTTTTATTTAAAAGTTATAATGTTGGCTCGGATAAAATGACAAACCCAAAATACTAATTTACTTTGATATCTCGACAATGTGCTTCCTCTTCCTCTTTCGTATTTATAAATAAAGAAAGAATCACTTCACACTCAAAGCGTATTTTATTCAGAGTACTTTAACTACAGTACATGTTATAAATTTAAGATTTAAGCATTATGAGGCCTTATTAAAATATGTTAATATGATATGCAATTTAAGATTTTAAATAAAATAATGAATCACAATATTGTTTTACTATCTCAAAATTATCTATCTTAAAAATACCTATTTCTATCAACAAGTAAATGCATAATTGTTAATATGTAAGTCTAATAACATCCTGCATCAACAAAAGTTATTAAAATTATTAAAAAAATATTACAGTAAAATTATTAAAAAAATTAAGAACTCACTAGATAACTATTGTTTTTTACATAATATTGTAAAATAGATATCCATTTATTTGTTTTCCTACATAGATGCGCGTTACGTCCCCAACTATTAAATATTTTTTGAATTATTATTGCTTTCGTTATGTTAATTAACGTGTTAAATAGTAATTTATGCAAAAATAAAGATATACAACTTATTTATTTTTTCGCCTTGTCAAAAAATAACTACAGTTTTAATATTAAAAAAAATTGAAACTTATAAAAATAATATGGTTATAGAGTAAAATTGTTTTAGGAAATAATATATTTATTATTTTAATCAAGCAATAATTTTGGATAAGAGGCAATAGCTTATGGAGTAATGATCTTCTCGAGAATTTCTCATGTCACTAATCAGTGTTCCCAGACTCCTAATGAATTTACATGTACCCGTTAAACATCCCAAAATGTTTTGAAGTTAGCCCTGATCCTTAATTTAACAAAGAAAAAAAAAAGATGTCATACTATGATGTCACTTTTTGTGGGGGCAACAGAATCTCTTGGCCGCCATATCAAACACAAACATGGTTCAGAGGCATGAGAACTATACAGGTAGGTAGCAAACAGCATGTCAGAAGCACTGGCTTCTGCAATAATATGCAAAAGTAGTATGCATGCATCATATGAAATTTTATATATGAAGGCATGTCCAATAACATGCAAAAAATAAAGGTGCCGTTCTCCCTTATAATTCTCCAAGTAAGAAACATTCGATCCATCATAAATAGGCAGCCACACTACCAGACATCTCCCATTCTCACATCTATCAAGATGGTAAAACCTGTCCACGAGGAAAATCAGGATTAGTTTTCAGATACAAACTGAACCTTACTGACAGCACAATATCGACAGAACCTTCAAACTCTTAAAGTATGTTTAATCATCTATCCAAAAACACACACACACACACACAAAAATAACATGCATATCTAGCATCTCAACAGATAAATGAGAGCAGGCTTACACGGATTCGAGATGAGGATCTCTACCATGAAAGATAGGAGAGATAATAATTGCGACTTAATACTATAATATAATTATAGCGCCAAGCAATTTGTGAAGACAGCCCAGCTGAAAAATAATGGACATTAATACTTCCTTCCCTATATATTGTTAGTTTCAGAAACAAAAGCTCCATTAGCTCAGTATGAGATTCCAAACTCTGGCCCCTCCAAATTCCAACTCATTCTCGAGTTTTCTCCATCTCTACAATCATCGATTCAAAAGTTCGAGAATTTTCATTTGGAGTCTCTGATATTATCGGTTCCATTTCCATTCCACTATCCGTGCGCTCCTCACTTTCTTTATTAGAATCTTCAATGTTTCCCAGGAAAGGACTGCCTAGGAAAAGCTGTTCCCATGAACCGTCATCAGGTAAATCTGGTAGGAGAAAGGGAGAATGGTTTTCTAGTGGACTCAATTTTTCATCCATAAGCACTTTCATGAACTCGGAACTAATGCACAAGTCTTTGAACCCATCGGCAGCCAGCTCAGGTTCTGATTGTTTTTCGAAAGCAGGAGGTAGGGGAACTACAGGCTTGAGTTTTTCACCTACAGGTGGCTTATACTTTATTATCATCCCATCAGAAGCAATTGGCTTGTCATCTTGTTTATCTTCATCTAATACATTCCATGATTCAGACAAACGCCAATTATTTTCCTTTGGATGAAGCAATTGAACCAGGAACCCAGGGCTTTGCACGACCATGACTAAGAATGATAACATCTGTTGCTGATGCTTTTCCATTCCTTGAAGGCGATCGCTCAGGAGCAGCAACTTGTTCTCAGCAGATTCCTGGTGTTGCCTGAGTTTGACCAACTCCTGGGTCAGCGAATTTTTATCAGATTTGAGATTCTCAACTTCTTTCCAGAGGCCATGATGGGGTACCTCTTGGGATGGTTCATCACTATTGTCATTCTGCGGCAATGCTTTTTGTTGGTCTGCAACGTGCGGATGTTTTCTTCTGCGTATATTTTTCAACAATTGCTTTTGACCCCTAACAAAATTTTCATTGGCAAATTCCCAGCAATCCGTATCAATTTTCCTAAAACCCTGTTAGATATTTCAGTTACCAATTAGTTACAGTAAAAGACTCTCTCCTCAACCATAACAAATGACATAGAGATAAAGGAACAAACCTATAGAGGCAACAAACATGCACATCAATATAAACAAGCCGATACTCTTGAGATGTTGTACCATTTCACAAAGTCAGGTGTTATTTAAAATGCTTTTAATTTATCAGTCAACAAGGAGCCCGCCCCAGTGACTAGGTTGTTATGAAATATCGAGGCCAATTCAGAAATTAACAACTAATTAGTTATAAAGCCAGTAATAAGGGAATGGATCAGAACATTTCTTCTAAGACTGTGCATTGAATTAAAGTTTGTAAACTTAAGTTTAAAGCAATCTAATTCTCCAAATTGATAGTGTGTTTGGCTATCAACTGCAATGATCTAAATCCAAATTCAACCTAAAAGATAGAAATTTATGTTTCTCGTCTTCGCTAATAGATATCCAAAAATGGTTTTGAATTCGAATAAGCAAACTTGATATCGCTTTCAAAAACACTGGTTCAAGTTAAAATTAAGTGTGAATAGGCAACCATATCCAAATTGTGTTAACTGGACAAAAGTAACTTGTATGAGAAATATGAACACTATTCTAAAATGTAAGGTAAAAAAGAATGAATAATCAAATAAACGAACAGTACTCAAATAATATCTTAAGAGCACAGAACGATTTGTCAAGCGGGTAAAACTCATCCGAACAAACACCAATTTATTTTCCATCTAGTTGCCGACACAATTTCAAAGGCTCACCCTACAGAAAGGGTTTTCAAGTGCATGCAAGAGTTATATACATCAAACAGCGAGTTTCTGCATCACAACCATAACCTAATTTTTTTAACACCACCAACAATTTCAGGCACTCTGTAAGAACATGGAAATTGCAGCCAATTTACGAATCACACAATCAGACAAAAACGAATTATAAACATACCAAATAATAATTTATTTCTTTATTTATGTATTCATCTTCAGATAACTAAGAGAAACAAGCAACTAATACAGAATTGAGCTGAAGAAAAGAGTGAAAGAGACAAACATAAATATTGAGTTGTCTAATAAAACTGGAGAAGTTGTTGTGTTTGAAATAGGTAGGAAGTAGCGTGACGGAGAATTGCGTGGTGTCAGATATGACGAAACTGTCGCCGCCGTCGCTCCAACGGATAACGGAGTCCGTGTTCCGGTCTTCCACCATATCGTAACACTTTTTCAAGAACGGAGGCACCGCACCTGAACCAGAACCATTTTCGTTCGATTTCACCATCGCTAATACAACAAACAAGAGAAGAGAAGAGCGAGAAAAGGGAACTGAAGAGATGAGTTCAAAGTTGTAAACTCCAAACGAAATGAAATGAAATTTCCATGCGGCTCCTTATGTACCGTCACAGCACTTTCCAACCTTTTTCTTTTTTGGGGGTTTTCGAATCAGACCCACACCTCAGATATTTTATTTAAATATAAATTAAAAATTAATATTGGTATATCTTTTTCACTATGTTTGGTCTTTTTTTATTATATTTTAATTTACTATTCCAATATTTTAATGCGGTTCGGTTCAACTCTCCCTACTCGGAATGCAAGTATGTCGTTTCTGTATTACTTGCGGGAGGAGTCATCCTTCTCGTTCCAACTGAAACGGTCCAATTACATAAATTAAATTTTTTTTAAATATATAAAAATATTTTAATGTGTCATTCACTGAAATTTTAAAATTGAATTTGGAAATGCATTACAGACTAACCTTGCTAAAAAAATTTACATATTGTATAATTGTATTACAGATATAGTTAGTTGAAGTTTTAGTTTTAAAGTTTACATTTTATTAAATACTCTACATGCTTCCAGTGTGAATAATTTTGTATTAAAAACCTACTTATGATACAATATGTAAGTATTGTTATTATGTCAAAATAAAGTTATTTTTCAATAGGGTTTGTTCGGAACATTATTTATAAATTTTTATGTTAGGTCAAGCCTTTCTTCAAGCATGATTTCATTTTTTTATGACTGACAAATGAAGATTTTTCTAATATGTTTAGCTTCAAAATTATTTAATACTAAACGTGCGATATGTTAAATTTGATCAGTCCTACAGTATTTCAAGCTATCATTTCAACAATTTTGATTTCTACTTATATTTTTGGTTAAATTATACTGAAGCATGTAAATTTTGTGAACAAAAATCTAACTTATTTTGTTAATGAATTATGGTTTAGCTGAATAATAAATTAATTTCCTTTGCTTCCTAAGAAAAAAGTTAGCCAGTTATTTGATATTGGAGAAAAAATACATTAAAAGAAAGAAGTGGGAGCAAGAGCGACTTAATGACATAATAAATTTGTTCACCCAAACATCAAATTTAATTTTAGGTCATAAAATATGGCATTTGTTGGTGAATTCATTGATGACCCTTGAACTGTTTAATTTAATTCATTATAAAAAGTTCAACCATTTTAATCATGAAATGTTATTTCCTATTTTATTTTTGTTTACTTTAACTATTTATTTTGTTATACCTTACCATTTGTTTAATCAATAGAAATAATCAAAGGCATAATAATTTTCTTTTTTAAGAATGATTGAATCTATAAATAATTAATTGTACTAATTTGTAAATAAAAATGTTTACAACTTACTATTTCACATTACATCTTCTATAATATTAGATAAGTTAAGTTCCATACTGATATTTTTAAAAATCTCGAGTTTCCGCTATTTTAATAAAAACACACACAATTTATTGATAAAAAATATTTTAAAAGGAATGTGCCAAAAATATTTTATTGATCTGGCAAATTGTGAAGTATTCAGGTCAACAGGCAAGTCAAGCCATCATTATTTAAGTTTCTTTATTTTTCTGACAGACATTATTCTGTTTGTTGTTATGTTTGTTTTTACATCTACAGAGACAAGGAAAAAGTTAAGAAAACATAGGTACCGTAGACATGTTTTACTGTGTGATGAGCTGGGTTTCACTAGTAACAATAGTAAAGATTTGGAGATTGAACCATCCTTCGAAGAGTTTCTTCTGGCAAAGATTTGTAGCAGTTGTAACCACAAATGGGTACCATACATGTAAAAAAAAAGGGATTTAGATTATTACCCAGAGCGACCAATACATCTCCATCGAGATACCATTCCACAAACAGCTTGATACAGAAGGAGTAAGCAAAATGCTGACAGCGGAATATATGGAAGAACTAGCTAAACCATGAGCGTTTTGGAAAAGCATTAACGGATGCCCTCAGACAGAGTAAAAGGAGAAATTGGATTTTCTCATGAATAGGAAGGATCCAAATTCAACACCCCCTTATATGCACGTAAAGTTTATGTGGTTCTATAGAACGGATTGACAACCTATAACAAATCTTGGCTGATTATATGTCCTATACATTCCCTTTAAACTGAATTTGATCTTACAGAAACAACCTCTCTGCGTGCTGGAATGAAGTGAAATATTTGACCTTCCATGGGCATCAAATGGTACAACCTTGTGCATTATTAGAGTAACCCATTTATTCTTAGAAATGACTAGGAAATTTTTTTCATAAGATTGTATTGACCCAAGAACTATGAGTGAGAAGCTATTCATGGAATCTAAACACCAAGATTTACCTTCTGAGTCGCCGACCCTTAAATCTGCAAGCTCCAAGTTCACCAGAGAAATGAGGGGTTCTTATCTACCAATGATATCTGATCTGGTTTAACGTTAAGGACTAAAGATTAGGGAAAATGCTCTGGAATCAAAAAAGGATGAGATAATGTTTAAATTATGCACTCAAGAACTGAAGACAATGATGAAAGAGTTAAAATCCCTTCATTTTTCGTTTTTTTTTTGACAATACAGAACAATCCTTGAAAGGTATAAACAGATAGGAAGCCCGGTAAATGCTCAAAGTTTGTTAATCTCAACTCAAGCTGGAAAAACCCAAATCCATAAGCTAGCAAATCGGTAGAATGCTAATTTCCTCCAGCAAAAATCCTTCTATCTCTTGTAGATTTCCAGAGAAAATTCATTATTCTTATTTTGCCAAGTAATTCAGAAGAACTAGCAAGCAATTGCATAATCTAATTATTCTGTTTTCCATAATTTTCATGTTATATACATGGAATATGTGATATTCATGTAACGTAAACTAATAAAGGAAAAGCACAAATAATTCATAAAAAAATAATTGTAAAATACATAAAAAAGGATATTTGAAGAATGTTAACTTGTGTCAGGCAGAAAATATTGGTGTCGTTCAGCAATCTGCGTCTGGGAACAAAAATGGAAAAACCAGAAAATTCTTGATCACGTTTATAGACACCAAGACAGGATAATTAAGAAGTCAATAAAAATCAGACACTCAATAAGACTACCCATGTACTTCCATATGAGATACAAAAGAGGTTGAATGCATTTTTTCCCTGTTCATAAGCCTTAGTGCTCTTTGAAGAAAAATATGGAGGAGAAACAGAAGACATAATCTCTAAGAACTCCTTACTAAATTGTAACTCAAAAAAGCCCTAGCTTAAAAAATTCATTTTCTTGAATCCTAGTACTTTCCCTGAAATGGCAGTATAAGAGCACAGAGAAAGACAAGTGGCGCTGTCAAGACTCATCAATGACATTCACAACTCAAATGCGTGTCTTTTATATCTGTTTATTAACATTTTTGGTTGAATTGATTGTGTAGGAAGTCAAATAGGTAATGAAAAACATAAAAACAGGACCTTCTGCCCCCAACAAAAATTTGTAAAAGTAATTGAACACTCACAATGCTGCTAAAGGTAGGCAATCTGTACTCAATTCAAAACGCTTCCAAGAAATTGGACAATGTGTTATCCCAATCCCCACTCCGAAGCTATCTCTTCAAAAAGCTGAGAGCACACAGGCCTTATCTCAAATACATTTTTTAGGGCATGACTTTCCTATGGCATGGCAACTTCTCAACCAATTTTTTGCCTTGATTATAGTCTGTCCTTTTTACACTGATTTCGTAGCATTTTTACTCCACCTCTCAGTTTAGTACTGCTTATGCAGTTATAATGTCATGCTTGGTTTCCCCTTTCTAGTCATAGTTGCTATTTCACCAGTAGTCTCCACACGAACAAGATCCATTTCTAAAATGGTGAAATCGGCTATTATCTCTTACAATGATTTCCCTGCCAACAATCTTTGCCATAAATTTAATTGCGGTGTGGCAATCCACGCACACCCGGATGTTCTTTATTACACGGATGGTTGTACCAGCAGTAGTGCTAATGATGCCAAATGCTATCGCAAGTCTTTCACTGTGGGTGCGCAACAGGTCGCGTTTATGCTCCTCATCAACATCATGTAGCACCTCCTTTGTGTCAAGGACGTAACCTTCTTTCTCCATTTGTTCTAACAAAATATTCAATGCCTCGTTTATTTTGTCATAATATGGATGTGATTCGTCTCCAGCCAGAAAAGTGTGTACTTTGTTCCCAACCTCAATCCAGCTGCATCCTGGAGTCTTCTTCAAGCCCTTTTTCCTCACGTGGACTCTCAATTTCGCAGCATCTCTCCATCTTTGGGCGGCTGAATAGATGTTGGACATCATAACATACGCCCCCATGTTCTCAGGGTCAACCAAAAGGATTTTGTCAACAACCTTTTCAGCCAATTCAATATTCTTATGAGCCCTACAAGCAGCTAACAATGCTGACCACACACTTCCTGTTGGTTCCACAGCCATGTTAGAAATAAAGTCATAGGCTTCCTCCAACCTTCCAGCTCTACCAAGAAGGTCCGCAACAGCAGCATAGTGCTCCAGGCCAGGAGCAATACCAAAATCCGATTGCATACTGTTAAAATACTTCCATCCTTCATCCACCAACCCAGAATGATTACAGGCAGTTAAAACACCAATAAATGACACGTAACAGGGCTTCACTCCATCAAGTAGCATCATCTCAAACAAGGAAACTGCATCAAGGGCATGCCCGTGCATCGCACATCCCATAATGATGGCGGTCCAAGAAACCATGTCACGCTCACGTATTCTGTCAAAAATATACCTAGCCATCTTAATATTACCACATTTGGCATACATGTCCACCAAAGAGCTAGCTATAAACTTGTTACCATCAAACCCAAGTCTAATTATATATCCATGAAGTTGCTTCCCCAAGTTCAAGGCTGTCAAGTGAGCACAGGCCGGTACAACACTCGAGAATGAAACCTGCATTGGCTTCTCCTTCTCCTTCAGCATTAGACGAAAGAACCCGAGCCCCTGATCAAATCTCCCATTCTGCACACAGCCAGCAATGATGGAATTCCACGAAATGGCGTCTCGATTAGACAAGAGGTAAAAGGCACGAACGGAGAGCTCCACATGATTACACTTCGCATACATATCAATCAAGCTACTTCCAATGAAAACATCCTTGTCAAACCCGTGTCTAACGGCATAGCCATGAATTTCCTTTCCTTTGATAACATCAACATGCTCCGCAAAAATAGGAAGAACGCTAGACAAAGTAAAGGAATCAGGCCTCAAGTTTTGCCTACCCATTTCCCTAACCAAGTCCAACGCCTCTTCATACATACCATTCTGTGCATTCCCGGCAATAACAGTGTTCCACGAAACAACATCCCTAACAGGCATTCTGTCAAACACCTTTCTAACAGAGTCTATTTTCACAGTAAAATTATTATTATCATTGTTACTGTTATTATAATTATTACGGTAGTGGTGCGTTTGGGGAAATTGGTCGAGCACGTGGTTGGCGGAAAGGTGAGGGTGGAATTTGGAGTAGACGTTCATCAACGCGTTGGCGGTGTACAAATCGAAGTGGAAGCCGAGGCGAATGGCGGAGGCGTGGAGCGACTGAGCTAGAGGAAAGTGTTTGAGAAGCGTGGACGCTTTGAGGAGCGAAGGGAACACGTGACGGTCGGGGGAGACGCCGGAAGCGCGCATGAGGTTGAAGGTGGTGAGGGAGTGGCGGAGGAGGCCGTAAGCGGTGTAACATTTTATAATGCAGACCCAGGCGAGGGAGTGAGACTTCGAAGTTGCTCTGGCTTTCACGATTTGCGCGTGGAGCTGTTTCGCGTGGAAGGCGGAAACCACCGTGTTCGGGTTGCGGAGGATTCTTCTTGTCGCACTTTGGGTGGAACTCATTGAAGGGTTGGGTTTTGCCGGGGAATTTCCTCAACGTCTAAGAACCTATTTATAGTCTACTACGATTCTAATAATTATTTGAAAGAACATAATCATTATCATTATACATTTTAATACTTTTATGTTATTCTTAATCACTTGTGTATACTCTTAATCACTTTTGAGATAGATAAATTCTAAAATAAAATAAGTCATTAAACAATTTTCCTTGGTGATCAAATTGTCCACTAAATCTTTTTTAAGAGAAAAATTATAAATCATTAATCCTATATAACCTTGAGTACATGTTCATTAAGGAATAATTGTAGTTGTTTAATTTCTCCTAAATTATTAAGTTCAACAAAATCTTATGTTATGTTGAACTCTCTCGCTTAAAGAATTAGAAACATTTCATGGAAGAAAACGACCAAGGAAAAAGAGAAAAATTAAGAAAGCTTATGGAAGAAAAATGACAAAAACAAAAACTTAAAAAGGTAAAGAACGAGTTTGATTATATAATACATAATATAAATCAAAATATCTTTTGTAAACAAGAAATTTTTTATTTTAATTTTGCTGAAAATATAACTTTTATTTAAAAGAAATTTTTAGAATATTGTAAGAATATCCAAGAAAAAACATTCCATCATAATATTCCTAATATTCTTAGTATATCCCTAAAATTCTATTAAAGAAAAAATTCTAAAAAACTTAAAACACGGAGCATATTGTAGAATGAAATGGTCAAGACATAAAGGTAATTAATAAACTTAATCACCTTGCTTATAGATAAAAATACTTCACTCTATCCTACATGTTTGAAATATAAGAAACTAGATATATTGTAACTTTGAATACCTTGAGAAATTGGTTATGTTGTATTAAGGTTCTATTTTTATGGAGTTTTCTGAGTGATGAACCGATAATGCAAATATCTTTTTATCCTTTGACATTCTTTTGTTCTTTCCACTTTATACATTTGATTTTCTTTTTTTTTTCTCTTTATATTCTTCACTCCATATATCATAATTGCTTAGTTTCAAATCTTTCTAAATAGTTAATGAATCTTTCACACTTTAACCTATATTAAGTAGAAAGACATTATCACTTTAATTTCTTCTTTAAAATAATTACCAGACGCATTACTTACACTTAACATATAATAGTTATTTTCCATCAAAACTAAATATTCCATCATTGAATTTGACAAACTTTTAGTTCAATATATAAAATAATTACTATGATATTCGAATAAACAAAAATAGTTCCATCAAAACTATTATTAATGTTATAAATGAAAGAAAAATTATTATTTTGCATCATGAAAGAAAATTTTTCACACATTTCTCACTTGAGAATTCTAATGTTATATAATAGAAAAAGAGAATATAAATGACAAAAAAAATAATGAAGAGAAAAATGCACTATTTACCTCTTTTCTATCTGCGTCAGCGACAACAAACATAAGAAGGCTAATACTGTCAACTGCTTCCTTCAATTTATTCCTGATCCAAAGATGTGGTGAAGTAGGGGTCCCTGCTCCATGTTTCTTTCAGAGACAAACCAGATTGGTTCATAGACGAATTCTCATCACTCGTCATGCTGCTAGGATGATCAACAAACAAGATTAATAGTTGCCACAAACCCAGAACAAGCAGAGAGATCAGTCAATGCAGACAATAATTTCATCTGAATTATGAATTAAATGTTAGAAGTCCCACTTCTAAAAGTGGACAGAGGCTTCCTCCTTCCATATATATAAATGTAAGGGAAGGCGTAAAATTTACCAAATTTTTTTTTTTGTATCTTCTTATATTAAAGAGATACTTATATATTATATTAATCTTACTTTTAGTGCTATATATTATATTAGTCTTACTTATATATTATATTAGTCTTATATATTATATATTATATATTATAAATTAATTTATTATAAATTAGTCTTATATATTATAAATTAATTTTATTTTTAGTTGAAAGTCATGATCTTACACTATATATTATTAATTAGTTTTAATTGAAAGTTATGATTTTATATTATATATTATAAATTAGTTTTATTTCTAGTACCATCTATTTATATAGTATAAATTAATCTTATTTAAATTAATCTTATTTTTAGTTGATGTTATATATTATAAATTAGTTTTATATTATAAATTAATTTTATCTTAGTTGATTAAGTTGATCTATTTATATAGTATAAATTAATCTTATTTAAATTAATCTTATTTTTAGTTGATGTTATATATTATAAATTATTATATATTATAAATTAGTTTTATATATTATAAATTAGTTTTATCTTGATTTAGTTGGTGTATTTTTAGTTGATGAGGTATTATCACATGGACTTCTTCTATTAATATTCCATTAATATTTCATTAATATTTAGTATTTCATTAATATTTAGAATTTGATAAAGAGTGTGTAGTTGAGTGTAGCACTATCGTCAACCTTGACGGAAACATGGCGAACAATTGTATTCAAGTGAGACAGAGAGACGTGCGGTGTCTAGTTGGCGGAAAGATGACAAACAATTAAACAATTGTGTTCAAGTGAGAGTGAGAAGAATGAGAGTGAGACGAAGAGACGTTCTCTACCGAAAAATATGCACAAGTGAAGAAGATAAAGTTTGTTGAAGGAGTGCGGAAAAATTAGTTTTTTTTACATACCTATCTAATATGAAACACATTGAAAATCATCATAAAAGTTTAAAATACTTATTATAATAACAAATACAGAGAATTTAAAATAAATAATTAAAAGTATCATTAAAGCAAATAATTGTTATTACAATATTCATATGTAAGTTTAACAAGAAATCTAAATAATATATAATCTAAATATCTTAATAAAAAAAATCCAACCATAAACATAATATCTAAGAACAATTGTTTTGTGAGAAATCCAAATACTATACAATCCAACCATCAACATAATATCTAATTGTTCTAACATGGCAAGGGCTACTTCTTGACATCAAAGCACATATAAATGACTTTGCTTCACTCTTAATCTTGGCAAAGTTTTTCTTCCCACCTTAAATGTAGAAAGAAATTAAAAAGGAATAGAATTATCTTCCTTAATAAAATTTGTCCCATTAATATTAAATATACTTTTATATAGTATGCACAAAAATATTATATATATGTCCATTACTTGTACTGCTGCAGCCCCATTGCAAAAAGATAAGCCAGAGTTTAACTTTCATTAGATCTCTAATCAATAAGTAAATCATATTTTTTAGTTATTTAATATTAATTATGATCTTAAATATTGACTTAAAAGTGGACTCTCTTGCGTACGTAATATAAAATTAATAAGAAGACAAAATGTGATTTTACATATTTCATGTATGAACACGTAATATTGGTGTCATTAAACCCCTAAAGCATGCACATCAAATTAACTTAAGTTTCTTAAAAGGACAAGAGGTGTGAAATAAAAGACAATAGTAAAGAGAAAGAATCCTAAAAAAGAAAAAAAGAAAAGGAAGAATTTCAATGGTAAAAGAATTTGTTAGAATTTTCTGTGATTCACATTAGTAGTTTACGGAGTCCAACTTATTGCTAATTCTGGGACGCTGTAATAGGTCAACCTGAAGTCATGCATGGTGGTCCACCCTGGTTTCTTGTACTATATTATGAAAACAACACAACTTTTGTTGCTTGTGATATATTCCTTTTCAAATGTTCCAACACCATTTTTTTTATGTGTATCTGAAGCTTCGTAAACGTAACAGACATGTCTCAAATCCAAATATTCAAAAAAAAAATTATTATAAATTTTGGAACATTAAAAATAATACTTTGAGACATAAATTTTTTATATTCATTTAATATTATTTTTTAAATAAATATAAAAATTCAATTACCTATGATTCTTTAATGTACTAAACAATGTCTTAAACTATCTATTTAATCAAGTTTAACAAAATTCCGTCAAAGAAAATAATTTAAATATAAATTTTTTGGACGAAAAATGTAAGATCTTTTCCATCCCAGATAACAAAAAGACAAAAAGAAAAAGGTAGAATAAAGGTATGACCTTTCCCAAAAATAAAATAAAATAAGAGGTCAAATGCATTCTTCTCTTGAATTGGGAAAATGTAAAAGTGAAAAGAAAAAAGTTTGACAAAGTTACAAACATAATAAAATAATTATTATTTTTTATCCTTTGAATGTTTCTTTTTGCTATAAGGTTTCTACAATTTAATATGCTTATTATCACTGACCAATGAGATTTTAGAACAAAACAAGATAAAAAACTGATTTTTTTTTCGACATACTTTCTATCTTTCAGTTTATTTTATGTATATGTAAGAATTAAATATATACGAGGAATTTTGATTAAACACGATAATACTGATTTTCTCCCTATGAATAAACTTTAGTCTAAGGATGACCCGATACATATTCAGTATGAAACATATTAACATTTTTTTCTCTAGTTCACACACACTCAATATATAGGCTTTATGACTTTATCTACTTTTACTCTTCTTTCTCTTTTTTTTTCATTATCTTCTAGTAAATTTGTAAGAGTAATAATAGAATGATATACTTTTATATTTATTTAGGTAAATTGGTCATAAAAATTAAATTTTTGTATTTTTAAAAAAAATAAGAAAATAAAAAATGAAAGAAAAATAATATCAAATAAACATAAAAAATTTATGTGTGTTAAAATATATATTTTTTAATTTATAAACTCAAACTTCGTATATACAGCCCAATTCGTATTTTTTTCACTGTTTATGTTTAATCTATTTTTTCATAGACTAGTTATGATTTGTTCCAATTATTATTATTTTATTTGTCTTATAATCATTAAAAAAATTTATATTCTTAAATACTTCTTTTTCAGTTATTCTTTATTTAATGTAGAGAAAATACTTTTAGAAAGTTTGTTTATCTGTTGTTGTTTAGTTTAAATTTTATTTATTAGTTAGTTTTAATTATCATAATATTTTTTTATCGTGTTTTTACTCGGAGATGATAATATTTTTAATTCTCTGCGTTTCTGTCTCGCCTAATATTTATGACACGTGTTCTCTAAATAATGGAAGGTGAAAGAAAGTTATGAATATTTAATTATTGGTTATTAACATTTAATGTCTTTTAATAATATTTTAACTGTTGAGGTACAATTCGCACCTAATAATACTATATTATCCTTTTTTGAAATAATACATTCATTTATTGTTCTCTGTTCTTTTTTGTCTTCTACTTTCTCTATAAATAAGAAAAATGCATGTTAAAATTATCAATATGAAAATAAAAAATAGCGTTTACTTAAGTAATTCCTCAAATGAATTAGTTTTAATAAAATTCTCAATAAAAAATAATTTATTTAAAAGGAAAATTTTAAAAAAATCTGAATAATTTGAAAAATTAAATAAATAGTACATATATACCAAACAATGCGAAGACGTTGCCAATCAAACATAAATTATTATATACGTTTCATTTTAAATATAAGTTTTAATATAATTTATGATGAGTTTAAAATATCTAATCAATACATAAAAATCAAACTCTAAAGCAAAAATTTTCTCGTCGTCTTCGCGAGAATACAAGCAAATAAAACATGCACTTAATTAATATATGATCATGATACTACTTATTATCATTTTTCTCAAAGTTATTAATGACAGATTTTTTGAGTTAATACATAATCCAAGAATTAGTTTGGTATAAGCTTTTATTCTCTTACAACCAAATAGATATCAATTATTAACAAAAGGCCTGGATTGATGTAATGCAACGTATGGATTATGTAATAAGTGATATTTTTCATATCATATGATTTTTTTTTCCATAGATGATTCATTTTAGTCTAAAATTCAGATTTGAATCTCAAAACCTTAGCATACCTTGCTAAATTAGTCAATGGTGAGTTTAATAGGGTAACATGTTTGTCATTAACATTCGTTTGATACATAATTTCCATATTATAAGTTTCAACTTTTACTTCTAACAAAAATCAAACATAATATAATCTAGAATCTATCATAAAAACTAAAATTGAATACCAAAATTTGACCGTAAGAGGCATTCATGTGCACACACATGGTTTGTGACGATGAAAAGTTGCCTGAGAAATCAGGTAGCCATATAAATGGCTTACGATGCTGCAAACCACACATAGAAATACCACAATCTTAAAGTCACCGATTTGGCTATCAACTTGACAAATTCGGTTTCCAACGACAACGAAATTTAACCATCCACGTCACTGCGTTGATGTACCAAACTTTTGTTAACAATTTAATAATTAATAGATCAATATTATATATTTGAATTATATACTGTATCATCGGATCAGTTATAAATTGGACGATTAGTATTCATCATAATACACAAATAAATTATTATTAAAATGAAACTATCAAAATGTTAGATCAATCGATCAACTATCAAAACGATTAATTTTAATGTCTAACAACTTAAAGTTAAAGTAATTACCAGTAATTAAATTGTTATTAATAAAAAATTCATTTCAAAATCTATAAATATAAATTTGATATAAAAGATAAATAATTTATATTTACTGTATTATTAAATGTTGAACTGATTCTAATATCAATTTCTTTTAATAAATATCTCTTAACAATTTAAATGAATGACTACGAGAAGACGTTGAATTGAAAACAATATTTAGGTCCTTAAACAAATTTACAAAACATTGGACTCTAAACCTCCACTTATACCTTATATTATATCTTTCTTTACCAAATAAAGTTTTCCATCGAAAAGCTAATTAAGAACTCAATTAGTCATTTACTCTTTGATATTTGAATATAGCAGCTGATGTAAAGGTGACATGACAAGGAATTAAGATCTTGCAGTCTGTATTGGCTGTTTAGAAGCGAACAAGACAAAAAAACTGAAGTTGTCAGACAAAATCCGAAAAACCAGATTCTAAAACATGCCCTTGTTGTGTGAATGGTATTCGATCTGTTCCGTGTCTAGGATCCAACCCCAAAGAAGCAATTAAAACAGCAGAGCCAAGACCGTGTCGTGAATCAGAGGCTGAAGTAATGATAGTCAAACCTAAAACTTAGAATAAATTATGACTTCAATGATATGAACACGAGAGAACTAACAATTTCGTAAGTCTTTCAAGTTTTCTTTTTTCTTAGTTTATGTCTTACTATAGTTTTCTATTTTAATTGGCATGTCTCACTGTATAATGTTTTATATTAAAAACAAATAATTGATTAATCAATACAAATATCGTGATACCATCTATTCTATAAAATTAAATAATTTAAGAAGTGATGATATTTAACGACACATTCATAATTTAAGAAAAAATATTTTTACTCTCATGTTATTTTTAATGTTTTTACCAATTTAAAATAAAAAAATGTATAGTAAAATACCACATCGTTCTTATTAAACAATTTAATAATATAATGATAAATTTAAATTTTTAATAAAAACAGCACATTAATCTTTAATTTTTAAGAGAACTTATATATTATTTTTGACCCACCGAATTATACTTAATCATTTCTTAAAACAACGTGGAATTCGTAAGAATAATTATTCCTATGAAAAAAAAAATTATGTTCCTATATTAACCTTTTTCCAATTTCCATTCTAGTCCATGTGGAGAAAACTTGGTATGTATATATATTATGTGCGACACTTCAATTGATTGAGTAAAACAATAGAAAAGATGGGCGAAGGCATAGCTGAGAGGGCGTTGAACAGTTTAGGAAAAGGCTTCGACTTGACCTCAGATTTCAGGCTGAAATTCTGCAAAGGCGATGAACGTTTGGTTCTTCTCAACGAAACAGAGAAACGAGAGCTCACGGTGCCGGGTTTCGGACCCATCAGGGATGTCTCCGGTGACATCAAATGCGACAAGGGCGATTGCACCCGCTACCAATCCGACATCCTCACCTTCAATCAAGTAAGACATTCATTTCTTCAAACACTTTGTGGTCAATCGGTGAAAAACGAAATTGAAAATGAAAATGTCGAAATTTGGCTTCTGGGTTTGTAGATGTCAGAGCTCTTCAACCAGAAGAGTGCGATCCCTGGGAGAATCCCATCTGGGTACTTCAACACCGTGTTTGGGTTTGATGAAAGTTCGTGGGCAACTGATGCTGCTAACACCAAGTGTTTGGGTATTGATGGTTATTTTATCAAACTCTTCAGTGTTCATATTAATCGGTACCCACTTGTTCTGTCTCATCAAGTCCTTGAAGCTGTTCCTTCTTCCTGGGATCCCCCTGCACTTGCAAGGTAATAATAATTTCTTCTACCTATTCATCTTCTTCTTAAAAAATCACTTTTTATTTTACATATTAATGCAAATAAATTATCCACAAAGATTAAAAGCAATGTTATTATAATCTGCCCCACTTTGAAATGGCCTCTGGTTTATGTGGTCATCATCGCACATCCAGAACTGCCTTTCATGTAGTGGTTGACCACTTTGTGTAAACCTGCTTTTACCACCCTCTAGTGGATTAGGCAATTCATGTGTTTTACTTTTACATAGTATATCGCTGTAAAAATCATAAAAAAAAAAGAAGCTAAAGATTATCATCGAGATTTCGAAAGTATGATAAACAAATTAAGAGAATTCAATGTACGTTACTCAAATTTATAATATACATCAGTTTATAGTTTGATGACAGTTTAAAAAATCTACAAGACCACTCAAATACAGTATTACAGAAGTTATTATTCAGTCAAGTTTTACAGTTTTACTTTGAAATACAGTTTTTCACGAGAAATAGAAAATTAGGTACAAAAGACAAAACCACTAATTTATTAATGTAATTTTACACTTCCATGGCACACGTATGCTTATATTGCTGCACCTGTGCGTTAGCTAAGTTGAAATGGTCCCTGCTCTATTTTTCATTGCTTAATTCTTATAGTCAACTCCGTCATCATTGCCTTGGAGCCTTTGATAATTTTATTAGATACCTCTATACATACTTACATATATGTATATGTATATATATATATATATATATATATATGAAGACTTTAAGTATTTTTGCATCAAAATATTAACTCATCTTTCAAAAGTGGTTTATAATTTCAACTATGTAAGAATTTGTCATTATTTCATTGAACTTCGAAGTTATCACTAATGCTCATTATTCTTTTCCAATGATCGAAACTTGAGAATTTTTTAACTGTACAGAAGACTGAAAATTTAATGTAAATAGTTACATATGCCCCAAGTCAGTGATACTCATCAAGAGCGTCTACAGAAAAATAATCTAAAGTCTTCACCAAATTGGATTTTTTATTATAGGGACCAAGTTAGAAATTTCATTAACGATTAGTGTACTAATAACTTTGATATAGTCAAAAGTGAACTGAATTTCTAGGCTGCTTGCTGGAAAGTAAAAGGAAAATTGCAAAACGTTGTCTCTGAATTTCCTTTTCCACTTTCGTTGCTCAAGTCTCTCTCTTGCTTCCATGAACATTTCAAAATTACGCATCATAAAATTACTGGATCAAACTTATAATGCAAATCCTTTTCGGATGATTAAAACTGTTTTCTTTTTTGTTATATATATAAAAATTAGAAGACTAGAAAATTAGAAGCAATCATAATTTTAAGATTTGACTAAATTAGAATATACATTATTCGTCAACTGATATTCGGAGGCTGCTAGGTGGGCAGCTGGACAATCTTAATTATTATTTTTATCCTCATTCTATCTCTTCCATTATTAACAAAGCCTAATCACGTATTGTTATTTCCTTTTCATACAGTGGATCAGTATTCAGTACAAGTCAATCGTTTACCCATATATTTAAAAAATGTTTATGATAACGACACAGCAATGATTTTGGACATTTTCTAATGGAAAACGTAGGATCGAGGCTAACGATAAATCATCACGGATACTTGATGATTATCATCCACTTCTTTTTATTTTCACTTATCTTCCTATTTTCTCAAAGCTTTACGATAGCACTATATATTAACTGTTAGAATTTAAAAGGTCTCTTTCCTCTCAGAAAAAATGTTGGGTTTTATTTTAATCTGCCAAAAAAATTCGGCAGTTGCCTGGAAAATTCTAGCAAATTTGTAGGCTTAAAAAATTAATTGAAGTTTCAAATATTTTGAGTTGGCTTTGACTAAATTTTGTTCTTCGTACCCAATAAAATGGCGGACTCTGAAAGAGCTTTGTATGAAAAGTTGGCTCCAAATTCAATTAACTCTTCTCAAATTGAAAATTCTCAAGTCTTTTTGTTTAGCTGTTTCACCTTCCATTTCCCACCGGGGAAATTGCGCGTCGCCGAATAAAATTAATGAATTCACATCTAATGTTTTACGAAAAGCCAGATATGGCACTCAGCCTTTTCTATATTGTATTTGAAAACATTAGGATTGAAATTATAGATACTAAACTAGCTATACAGTTCCTTGATTGACGTTGATTAAAGGTGAAAAATTGGTCAGATTCATTGAGAAGTTCGGGACACACATCCTTGTGGGGCTTAGCATTGGTGGCAAAGATTTAGTGTTGGTGAAGCAAGACGTGTCTTCCAGCTTGGAGCCATCAGAGCTGAAGAGGCACTTGGATGAGCTTGGAAATCAATTATTCACTGGGACATGCAGCTTCCTTCCAAGGTCTAAAGACCAAAAATACAAGGTTTCCTTCCTGTTTATAATAACTAATATCAACATATTCTTCAAACAATAACCCATAAATATAAGCAACCATGATTTGATATGACAATGTATTATGATGAACATACAGGTCCCACAGGCTTTTGATGTCTTTGGTCCACAAATCGTTGCCTTCAGTAGCTCTACATCAGTTTGTGCAAAAGATGTAGGTTCCACTTACCCCATTCTTCATGAATAACTCAATATTTTACTGTCTGAGAATTTGTAAGATTGAAAATTTGTGAAATGAAAGACCCTGAAAAAAAAAATGCTTCTTATTCAGGAATAATATTTTAGATAATGGAACATGTAGGGAATTAGTGTGATATGTGCAAAGAGGGGAGGGGACACCCAAGTGAGCGACCATAGTGAATGGCTTCACACAGTTCCAAAGAAACCAGATGCTGTTGATTTTAGCTTCATTCCCATCACTTCTCTTCTTAAAGGTCTTCCAGGCAAAGGCTTCCTATCCCATGCCATCAACCTCTACCTTCGATGTAAGTTTTCTTTCATTTTCTCCTCATCTGAAAATTGAAGCTTTTGTTATAATAGAAAATAGTATATACACAATAAAAAAAATAACTTAGAAAATTTTTGAAAAATTTGATCCATAAACATGTGAGGCATTATCAATTTAGTTCTTGAAAAGAATAATATATTTGTTATGAAACTCTTTTATTATTAAAATATAATCTGAAGACTGATTTGACACTAAACTATAATATTATCATACAACGACGATATTATAGAATAATTTGATTTTTTTTCATGTTAAATAAGAATTTTTACTCTTTTTAAAAATTAAATTAGTAATACTTTGTTGAAGGATCAGATTGACTATTTATCCTTAAAACTAAACCAAACATGCTTATGATAATAAATTGAACCCCACTTGAATTCCAAACCAATGAAAAACATAAATGTAAAGTATTTCTGTAAATATTTTGACTTTGAATACGTTCACCACGATTTAACATCAAACTCCATCACGCACACACAACAAACCAACATAAATGCTAAACTATAAGGAAATTTTCTTTTCGCAATTCTGTATTAATGGCATGATTTTATCTTTTAACTAAACAATTGTCTGGGGGTTGATAACTCCATCTGTTGCCATTTGAAATCATGTCTCTCAGTATAGGAGTTCCCTAAATGGTTGATCCCAAAAGTCAATATCATAAACAATTAATTAATATTTTATTATTGTATTAAGATACCTTACTTCTGGTTGATGAATTGAATAAAGAATGAGACGTAATGACAAAAGTATTTATGAAATGTGATTGGCAAGATATGAGTTTTCTTATCTTTTTATTTCTCAAAATGCCGCCATATCACATGTAATTCGCAACGCGTAGAAAAAGTTGTGGATAAATTAAAGTGATATTTTCTTCGGATTGACCAGATTTGGTAAAGGATGTATCATGTCGATAAGATATCTCAACTCAACGCTCATAGAATATAACTCAATCAATTCAACCGGATACAATAAAATAATATATAATCTTAGGGAAAGCTTATTTGTCTTCAAAATTGGGACAGCAGTTTTTGATTTTAACAATTTTAGGCAAATGAGAACGAAGTAAGTTCATACAAAATGCAGATAAGCCTACAATGTCAGATTTGCCATATTTTATTGACTTGTTCCAAAGGCACAAGATTTGAGGTCCCTTTGACAATGTTTAGCCATTCACTCCTCACATGGCTGTCAATTTTTGGTTGTTGAACTAATAAAATGAATTAAATTCATTTGGAATGCAGATAAGCCTCCCATGTCAGATTTACCCTACTTTCTTGACTATCAAGCACACAAGCTTTGGGCTCCTGTTCACAATGATCTTCCACTGTGTACAGCCACCAACAGAACCACCTCTTCACCTTCTCTCAGTTTCAACTTGATAGGTCCCAAGCTTTATGTAAACACTTCAAAGGTACATTCAAATGATTCCCTATAAAAAATTACACTTTCTTGTCAACTTCTGCCTTAGTAACTATCTTAATCATAACAGGTAACAGTTGGTAAAAGGCCAATCACAGGGATGCGCTTGTTTCTTGAGGGAATGAAATGCAACAGGTTGCTTTCACACTATTACTGTTTATTTTGGCTTACTTACATGTTTATCTATCACAGTTTGTCTTCTAATTTAACCCAGATATGTTAGAGGACCAATTGACGCAATTAAGGTGGTAAAAGTCATAAAATTGATGCATGATAAACTAAAAGTACAATCAAATCTTAGTTCTGTCTAACCACCATTTCTAGCTAAGAATGTTTAGTCAATTAGTGGTGCTCACAAGGATGTTTGGTGACACAGATTAGCCATACACGTGCAACATCTATTGAACACTCCAATAATGCTTAAGGACAAAATACAGGACACCCCAATATGGTCAGAAGAAATCAGTGATGACGGTTTCTTTGAAGCAATCAATGGGAAGAAATTTTCCCATGTATGTACAGCTCCAGTAAAGTATGATCCTAGATGGAGCTCTGATAAGGATGTGGCCTTTATAGTCACAGGTGCACAACTTCATGTGAAGAAACATGAATCAAGGAGTGTCCTTCATCTGAGGTTGTTGTTCTCTCAGGTGTCTAATTGCGTAGTTGTAAAATCAAGTTGGACACAGGGCTCCTCTGGGTTATCACAGAGGTCTGGCATTTTCTCATTAATAAGCACTTCAATTTCAGGTAAAGATGAGAAAAAACCAGTAGTGGTTTTGGACTCAAGTGTGTTTCCAACAGGACCCCCAGTGCCTGTGCAAACGCAAAAGCTGTTGAAATTTGTAGACACCTCACAATTGTGTAAAGGTCCACAAGATAGTCCTGGCCATTGGTTGGTCACAGGTGCAAGGTTGGTCTTGGACAAGGGTAAGATATGCTTATGGGCTAAGTTCTCTTTGTTGAATATTGGTTCATGACATGTCCAATTGAAAAATGGAAAAAGCAAGGAAATTTTTTATGTTATATATTTCTCCTGTAAATGATGACCTGCATATATATCCTTAAAGTATGGATGTGTCCTTGTTTGGTCAATACTTTTAGCTGAGGTAGTTATAGGAACAATGATTTCTTTCATTTGTATTGTAAGTAGCTTCTAACAAAATAAATGAATGAGAGTACAATTTTGTTCTTCTAAATTCTAATTAGGTGAATGAAATCTCCCAATTTTTTCTTATTCACTATCACACTTTCTCCACATTTTGAATCAGTACTTTGTTTAGAATTTAAAAGTAACTTTTATTATTTCATAAAAATAATATTATAACTTAAAAATATTGTTAACATCTAAAGTCACAGTTCAAATATTTTATGTTTTTTAGTTGTTGTATTGTATTTACTCACTGTCAGGATGTAAAGCTTAAATATTTTATGAAATCAGACATGAGGGGATCTTATTATAAGAAGTATGTTGATGATAGTTTGCAAGGTAATTGTGTAATTGAAAAAAGTTGTGATTTTGTGTAAAAAAGTTTACATTTTTTTTTTAAATTTATATGAAAGATTTATAATTTTTGGCAAAAAAATTATATAAAATAGTTTATAAATTTTATCTGAAAAGTTATAAAAGGTATTTGCAATTTTTTTATAGAAAAATTGCTTGATAAAATACAATTGGATATAAATCACATTTACTGAATCCTTTTATTTATACCTCTTATTAAGTAATTCTCGTCTGTACATCATCTTGAATTATTTGAGAAGGTCATGCTTACTATTAATCTTTAATTGTTAATATATATACATCATCAATCAATATAAACCTTATTTTTCCTTTTTCCTGACTTTTAAACTTGATGATATTTTTCTAAAACATTATTTTTATTTAAATTTACATTTATAAAAAATATATTTATTAAAATACTTTTCTAAAAATAGATTAATAATTTAATTTTTAATTGTCATTTAATCACCTAATATCTTATATGAAAAGTTTATAACTTTTATAATAATTATTTTAACATTAAGATAAACAATATAAAAGCTTGTGTATGGAAATTAAATTCATAATAAATAGAGTAGTGATTGATTATTTTAATAAAAACAATCTTACTTTTTTTTCAAGAGAAAAGCAGAGTTTTATTCTGTTCAAACCCCGTTTTGTGACAGCGTGATTCTGATTCTGATTATTTAATTTGCGTTCACATGTGCACATGGTGACGTGCATTTTTCTGGTTAGCAACTGAGACACATTAACAATTTATGGTATAAAATCGTTTGAGAACATTGCATTCATTAGTTGGCATGAATTTGTTGACTTTCTGGAACTGCATATCAATCCTCTTTTTGGTTTTTGCTTTCTTCTTCTATTCTCACACATATCCTTCAACTTCTTCTCTCATGGCTGAACAATCTTCCAAATCCATTTACGACTTCACTGTCAAGGTTCGTTCTTTTTATTGCATCTGCTTAGAAATTGTTGTCTGCTCATACCCATTTGTTGTTTCTCACTGATTACTTGAAAGCCTGTGCCTTTCTCCTGCCCAATTGCTTTCGCACTCTAGTTGCTTGGTGGATGGGTGTACCCTGTTAAAGATGGAATAAATTAACAAAAGTGCACACTAATATGGAATAGATTAATAAAAGTGCACACTAAGAAGATTTAATTATAATTTTGTAGCTTCTGATTATATATTTGTGTATTTTAATGATAAAGGAGCTTGCTGATCAAATTTTCTTTTCAATTCATGACCTAGCTGCATATCTGTTTCACCAAGATTGTAAAATTTAGATTTGTTTTTCTTAATGTTTATTATAATATTAACTGAAAATTAATGGAGTTTGAGTTCAGATTGTTTTATGCAGATTTTTGATTTGTGTATTGTGTCCAATTCTGTACAGCGTGTTTGTTCTGTCCTACCAAAATTTTTGGGACAAGCCTGGTTAATTTTTGAGTTGCTGATTTTATTGTTATTGCTCATCCGCCAATAGTACTTAACTGCTTGGATGAAGTTTTTTTTTTGATAATTTATTTTTGTTTCTGGTGTGAACTATATTTACAGGACATCCGTGGAAATGATGTGAGTCTGAATGATTACAGTGGGAAGGTTATACTGATAGTGAATGTTGCCTCACAATGGTAACATAATTTGATTGATTTACTGATAAATTATACTAATTTTACCTATGTAAGTTTTTTATGCATCTCTGTTTGACCTTATTTATCTGTTACTGTTAATCCACGTACTTTATATTGTTCTTCTTTCTTCAGTGTCCACAAATTCACTTTCTTTCAGCTGTAAAAATTCACATGTGTTATATGAACGGTAGGAAAATATTGTATGTGGTTATATATGTGTGAGAGATAAACAGATTAGACATTTGCTAGTGAATTTAATGTGAAATAATCCTTACAGGATATACAGATATTCAAAAGCCATAGATTTTTGGACTAAAACATAGGTTTCTAGGTTGAATGATACTACACAACATTTTGTTTCTGAGTAACAGTCATGCTTAAGAAGATACAATATATGACATTGATATTATCAAGATCTGTATTATGTGCTTCATGTATGATATCTGCTATGATTTTTTTAATGTTATTAAATTAGAAAATATAAGCTCAATTGTCAGCAACCGTTGTATCCAGTTCAGGAGAAAGTTGGAATAGGATTGATTAGCCTGAAAATGGAACAACTTACTCAGGGTGGGTTATTTGACTAAGGTTTTTAAGACCAAGGATTCACTTAGAAAAGATGATAAAAATTTGTCCAATTAAAATAGGTAGAGGATGAGCAAAGAGAATATTAGAAAACCTGCTTAAAGAAAATTTGGTTTAAATGGTTTTCATGAAATTTTGGTTTCTGATAGAGTTCACCGGCATGGTTGGATCCATTTATCTAACACCACCTAGTCGGATAAGGCTTGGTGTTATTGTTTGTTTAGAATTAGCTGATTACTGGATACTATCCTTCCCCCTCCAATTTTATTCGTATGTAACCAATAATATTTAGTTCACTGGTGTAGTGGTTTGACACAGACAAATTACAAAGAGTTGAATGTATTGTACGAGAAGTACAAGAATCAAGGTAAACACTATAAAAAAGGAAAAGAAAGAAAATTTTCAACTATATTTATCATGATGTGAATTTCTAAAACTGAGACTTCCGAGTGGTCTCCATCTCCAGGATTTGAAATCTTGGCATTTCCATGCAACCAGTTTGCGGGACAGGAGCCAGGAAACAATGAAGAAATTCAGGAAGTTGTTTGCACTAGGTTCAAAGCTGAATTTCCTATCTTTGATAAGGTGATTTCTGATAAGTGACAACCAACCTATATTTTATTTGCTCTATTCTGTTCCCTTTTATGTGTACTACTCTATCTTGGCCTGACATGACATATATTTTCCTGCATTGACACTGTTTATGCATGTGGAATATTTGTTTGAATACTGCTCCATGTGTTATTTTACATGATGATCCTAAAATAGTTCATTGCAGGTTGAAGTCAATGGGAAGAATGCAGCTCCCCTTTACAAGTTTTTGAAAGAGCAGAAAGGAGGAATATTTGGAGATGGTATCAAGTGGAACTTCACA
This sequence comes from Vigna angularis, assembly GCF_016808095.1. Taxonomy (NCBI): domain Eukaryota; kingdom Viridiplantae; phylum Streptophyta; class Magnoliopsida; order Fabales; family Fabaceae; genus Vigna; species Vigna angularis. The sequence continues at coordinate 64,466,133 of NC_068970.1, read as the reverse complement.
AAGTTCTTAGTAAACAAAGAAGGGAAGGTTGTGGAGAGATATGCACCTACCACCTCACCCTTGAAAATCGAGGTTAGACATGCTATAAGTGCTTATATATTTTAAGTTTGATTTCTATGTATAATAATGATGCAAACAAAAAGGGTCGATTTTAACTTCAGTAAATGTTGCATTGATATTTGGGTTACTGGCATAAATGCTACTTGTCCTCTAAGCTAGTCTAAACTGAAACCCAACACATTTAACTACAACCGAATTTGTCCAGTGTCATGTAATAAGATTAAGATTGTATGCCGGTTAAGTTATATTTTTCCTCTTGCAGAAAGACATTGAGAAGCTCTTGCAATCTTGAGTGCCAAAGATTTGATTTTATAGAACATATAATGTTGCACAGGTTAGTTTTACTATCATTTACTTTTCAACACTACATTTCTTCTTGATGAGTATTGTGTTGTGGGAGCTTAACCTATACAAATTGTCTTGTAAATTCTCAATCTTGCATATGCTATAAACACATTCATTTGTTAAATAGTCCACAGATGTTCATCTCAAAGTGGATTCTCTAATTAGGTTTAGTGTAGAAAATTTGCTTACTCACCTAGTTAGTGTACCTTTTAAGAAGGTCATGCTTGCCCTTAACCCTTCCCTTTAATTGTGTATGTATTTCAAACTTTTGTCCCCCTTGTAAGATTGAAACGATCATATCTATTTCAGATTACTACTGATAAGAAAACTACAATACCTCAAGTTTGTCCTTTGTTCTTTTTGTGCAGGAAATAGGTAATTTGTCCGGTGCTTTCCAAGGACAAGTAACAACTATGCAACTATATATGTATATCATCAATCATTATATATCCTGGAAAAGTTTTAAAATATCTATATCGTGTATTTGGATTATTCAATAAGTATGAATTGGAGTTATCACTCTGTTATCAAAACCATGAGATAATATATTTGTATGCATGTTTATGCTATTATTCTGCATGATCCATACTCCATTGATATATATTACATAGCTTCAGATTATGCAATTATCTTCTTAGTTTTGGACTTTGTTTAGTCTCCATAATATTTATAGAAGAAAGAAATAAGAAGATAAAATGTACTGTGCTTTTCTCATGAATCAATATGAATTTGTAATATACCTTGGATTTTGGAGAAGTTAAACGACTAAAACTTCTGTAAAAAAATCAAATATTTCAATTTAATGTTTTCCCTTTTATTTCAAACATTTGAGTTATTTGGTGAAGGTGTTTTCACTTTCAGAATTCATGCGTTATTAGATTGTAGAGTCATTGGATGTCGTAGAAGTATAAGACCAATGACATAAGCATCTTATATTATTGTTTTTTTTATTGGTTTAATGTAACTTATAACTTATATTAAGTGCTATAACATCTAACGTCACAACTATTTAATAATTTTTTATGATGGTGTAAGAAATTCTTCAAATTCATGTGTTATGTTTCTTGTTAACCTGACTGAGATTTACGACAACTATTTAATAATCTGTTAACCAAAGTTTCAGGCAACTTATGAATATTTTGAAATATTTCATGATAAAAGTTCCAAGTGTACCACATGATTTGAATTAGCGATGGGCATAAGTTCTGACTCACTTTTAGACTAATAGATGGAATAGTTTTTCTTCTTTGATGCAATTTTTAAAATTGTAATGTGTGAAGTTAAGATTTCGAAGATGACAAAATTAATATTTTTCAATTTTAGCTCAGATATATTATTTTGATTGATATTTTTTGGTGAAATGGTATTCAAGACGATTTAACTGGTTAATTTAAAGATTCTTTTAGAAAAAAGGATGAAATTGAGAGTTTTACATGATAAAATGATTATGAAAATTGTATGTTAGCCTATAGTAATAATTGTATTATTGATAACATTTTTAATATTATAGTTCTTTCATTATATATGTGCAAATTTTAAGAAACATTTAAAATTATCTTATATAATAAGTTAAGTTACATACTGTAAATGCAATACGAATTATATATTCATAAATATTTATTAATTATGAATTTTAATTAGAAAAAGCCTTCATTATAAGTAGCAAGCAAGTTAAAAAAATTAATTAATTATATAAACTTGGAACATAAGCATTTATTTAAAAAAATTGTTTTGAAAAATTAATATCTTATTTTATATTTTAATTTTGGATGGTTATATTTAATTACAAAATACTTGTATTCTATTTTTTTTTCCTTAAAATTTGTTATTTTTAGTATTTACTTTTTTTTTACATCAACTCTTTAATTCTAAACGATGCGTTTAAGGGTTTAAGGCTGTCAGTGGGTTATCACCATTGTTGTCTTCCTCAGTCATCGTTGGCCAAGAACGCAGCAAGTTGGAAAAAGAAAATGCAAATTTTGGGCACAAAATTTCTTCGTTGTTGAGAACAGGACAACAATTGGGTCTGCGAATTTTGATTTCTAAGGTTATTTTGTTACGTCATCTTTTCTAATAACTCCCAAAATGGCGTCTGCAATATTCAGAAGCTTTCAAGTTCACCCTTTTCTGCTTTATCCAACAACGTTACTCAGACAAAGAAATGGGGTTTATCATTTGACGACGAAAGCCACACAATCTCAAACGGACACCCAACAGCGGCAACCTCAGACAAAGGTTTCAACAAGCAGCACCCAGTCCAAAAAGCTTGACAAAATCCCAAAAAACTATGAAGCCATCATTGGCATTGAAACACATGTTCAGCTCTCCACTCAGACCAAAGCCTTTTGTGGTTGCCCTTACCATTACGGTTCTCCACCCAACAGCAGCATTTGCCCCATTTGCATGGGCTTGCCGGGTGCTTTACCTGTTTTGAACTCCAAGATCATTGAGTTTGCTGTCAAATTGGGCCTTGCTCTTAACTGCAACTTGGCTTTCAACTCCAAGTTTGATAGGAAGCAGTATTTCTACCCTGACCTTCCAAAAGGGTACCAGATTTCTCAGTTTGATGTGCCAATAGCATCAGCTGGTTTTCTTGATGTGGATATTCCAGTTGAGTTTGGCGGGGGCCACAAGAGGTTTGGCATTACAAGGGTTCACATGGAAGAGGATGCAGGAAAGCTCCTACACGCAGAGAATGGAAATTACTCACAGGTTTTGCTTCTTTACCATTACTTCAGTTTGCAAGTTGCAATCTTATTTAGCTTCTGTTTGAAATCAACTTGTGATGAAACAAACGAGAGTATTTCTATAATAACCTTTTTATAAATCAATTTTAACATAAGAAAAAATTTAAGCTATATTACTTCTTATTTTCTTCTCTTGCAAACATTTGTTGAGAAGTTTATTCAAACATAACCTTAATATGCTTTTTTTATTTGTTTTATATCCAAGTTTAATGGACCCTTCATTGTGTACCATTGACAGACTGCATTTGTTCAATAGTGCATTTATGTTTATTTGAGCAAATCTTTGTACTGGATCAGTTTTCACACATTTGTTTGATGAATAATTCTTATTTTGGAACACATTTATTGGTCAGTTCCATTCATTGACGTGAATACCAAAGACCCAACAAGTTTTTATCTATGATACAAGCATGTTAAAGTTAGTGGTGTTTCATGACAGGTTGATCTTAATAGGGCAGGGGTACCTTTGCTTGAGATAGTTTCTGAGCCTGATATGAGAAATGGTATTGAAGCAGCAGAATATGCTGCAGAACTACAGAGGTTGGTGAGGTATTTGGGAGTGAGCAATGGCAATATGCAAGAAGGTTCTCTTCGTTGTGATGTAAATGTATCAATACGACCTATCGGGCAATCAAAGTTTGGGACTAAGGTATTTCTTCTATATAAATAATTAAAGGTGTTTTACACACCAATTATTGGACTTCTGGAATTGGCACTTTGTGAAATTGTTAGGAAGCTTGTTAAAATCTCATGGAGTTTGTTTATGCTCGTCAATGTCATCCCTACTGTAATTAGTCATTGTTACCAGTGAATCTTCGTTCAAGTTGAGTTTTCTACCTGCAATCATAAGAATGGAAGATATTAAGAATATAGTTTACAGATAATCTTGTACTACCAGACATTGAAAATATTATTTTCAACAAAAACTCAGAATGAGTTTTTGTGTGTCAATTCTTGGCTAGTAGATTATAATCCGAAATTATCAACGTGGTTTTCTGTTCTCTAAGAAAACAATTACTTGCACAGAATTTTGGGTTTCTATAAATTAACCTCAAAGAATGAAATAAAAAGTAATTGCTTCAAGCAGTTCTCTTGTGGATGAGAAAATAGAGTATTGTCATATTGCAAATTTCTATTAAAAAAGTGACTTTTCACTGCCTTACAGGAACGAAGTGCCACCAAGTCTATTATGTTTTGTTGCAGTGCAGTATGAACACACTATATATTACAGATTAGCAGCTAATATGGTCAATTGTTACTGGCAGGTTGAAATAAAAAATTTGAACTCATTTTCTTCAGTGAGTAGAGCAATTGATTTTGAAATTTCAAGGCAGGTGGAACTTCATAGTCAAGGCCAGGAAGATCAGATAGTACAAGAAACTCGGTTATGGGAAGAAGGCTCTCAGGCTAGTGCTACAATGTGTTCTTATATTTTTTGTTTATAGTGTAGTGTAGCAAGTGCAAGATTGTGTTTTCATTTTTCTCTCTTCAGACTAGGATTCTTAAGTAACTTGTTTTTCTTTTAGAGAACAATTACAATGAGGAAAAAGGAAGGGCTTGCCGATTATCGATATTTTCCAGAACCAGACCTTCCAGCAGTAATTCTTTCTCAGGAATATGTTGATGATATAATAGAATCTTTACCAGAGCTCCCAGAAATTAAGCGGAGAAGATATGAGCAGATGGGCTTAAGCATGCAAGATGTTCTTTTCCTGGCTAATGATAAAAATGTGAGTTCTCTGTGGTTATGTACTGTCTGAAAATAGGCGAATTTAATAAAACAATGTACTAAAGATTTAGATATAAATGTTTGAAAGAAATAATAAGTAAACTATCTACTAGATGTCCTTCATCCCAGTATTGTATAATTATTGTTAGGAAATGTACTTAAGATTTGACAATACCCAAGAAAAAAAATCTAAAAGTGATAATGTTATGTAGATATAAATAGGAAAATAATGTTAGTTAATGTAAGGAAGCTAAAATACTGCAACTAATGTAAACTACTAAGAGACTATGAAGAATATAAAACTGCCATTGCTACTAAATAAAATGGTCCTATATGGTCTAATATGGTCTAATAAAATGCCCCCTCAATCAAGTACATTACACGTTAGAAGCTAAATAGTAGATGCCAGTTATTACCACAAATGGTCTAATATGGTTTTTTTCTTCTGAATTGATGTATTAGATTGCAGAATTTTTTGATGCAACTCTTGCAAAAGGTGCTGATCCAAAGCTAGTCGCCAATTGGATAATGAGTGATATTGCTGCTTTCATGAAAAATGAAAAGTTAACCATAAATGAAATAAAGCTTACACCTGAAGAGTTGTCTGAGTTGATAGCTTCCATCAAAGGTGGAACCATTAGTGGCAAGATTGGGAAGGAGGTATGTTTGCTTTGGCACTAATGAGGGTGCAGTACCCTAAGCATCCCTGATTCTCACACAATTTTAAAACATTAAGTTGCTCTACTTTATAGTTTTTGCACTGATTTGTTCATATGCTTTACTACAGGTGAAAGTCAGTCATGTTAGTGTATTCTAACTATGGACCAAACCGAGTGTGGGAATTCGTTTATAAATATGTTGATCTCTAAATTTGGGCTTTAATCATTAGAGCCTTAATCATCACTGAACTTTAATATTTTGTTCCTGTACAAAACATGTCCTATTATTATGCCAATGTATAATGTGCCATGTAAATATGGTAATTAGGAAACTTGGATCTTTGATTTATCACACTCATTTTGTTACCATCAAGTTTGAAATATAGTTATGATACAGTTTTCAGTATATGCTTCCCTTTGATCTTGCCGCGGTTCCTTCCTTTTCTACTTATTTCTACATGTCTGGTTTGACTTTGAATAAGACTATCTCAATGAAGTGGAAAACAAGGAAAGACAATTGAGCAGTTGTGGCTGAATTATTTAAATTTGGGCTTATGTTGCATTCTGTATTTTTTTCATTGTGTTCATTTGTTTGCAGGTATTATTTGAGCTATTAGCTAAAGGTGGAACTGTTAAGGACCTCATAGAGAAAAAGGACTTGGTTCAGGTAAGTTGTAAAATTAACCATTACTGAAGTTTTTACTGTGTATTGTATTTTTGACAGAATTCAACAAGAGTCAACATTAATGCTTTGATACTGAAGCACAAAGTTGCTAGCTTGTGAGTTCAAATACAAATTTAGCAACTATACTGGGTTTAGATTTCGTGGCGTTTGGGAGTTTATCGAGTTTTAATTTTTTTATTTCAAAAGAAAAACTTGAATTGTTTTGAGCATTCCATGGGAAACCTCTCCTCTGAGGCTGCATCTTTGACATTGGTTGTTGATGCTGAGAAAGAACGAAAATATTGTAACCGGCTTTTGCATTTGGAAATGACAGATAGTAGATCCCAATGAAATTGAAAAAATGGTGGAGAAAGTGATTGCTGAGAATCCAAAACAAGTGGAACAATATCAAGGAGGCAAAACTAAACTACAAGGTTTTTTTGCCGGCCAGGTATGAACATGTAGGAGTGGAAAGATTTTTCATGTTTTTTTTTCCTTTTCATATCTCACTAACTTTTGCTTGTCCAAATGCAGGTAATGAAATTATCTAAAGGCAAGGCAAATCCAGGTCTCCTAAACAGGATCCTCCTGGAAAAATTGAATTCTAAGAGCTGATGATAATAGATTGTTATATCTACACTCATTACTCTGTGCTTAGCATTATTTCCAACTTGTTAAGTGGTGATCCTTGATAAAACTGTTATGCAGCCAATAGACAAATTGGAAATGACAAGTGATGATGAAACGTTCTTGTGTGCTCATTTCTTGCCAAACTAATTGGTTCTATTGAATACATATGTCAGCTGATTTTTGAAATAAACAGTGTATATTTTGAGTTCTAAAAGTGGTATAGGATTTCTGCTTCAACTGTTGAGATAGAAGTGCTCCATCCTATCTATTTCTTCGGCAGCAAACACAAGCATTATATGGTGTGCTTTATAGGTACAATATTTCCAAAAGCACGTGATTTATATTTACATTTCCAATAAATTTATGGCTTAAAAGTCTCTTTGCATATCTCATGTATTTGGCATGTAACAAGTATATTTTGGTATTATTCCCTTGTCAAAACAATATCAAGAGCATAAATGTATTTGGTTTCATGTCTGTTATACTGTAACATCCATAGATGTGTGTCCCAAGGCAAAACAGGTTCGTATGTTTGGTTAGACTGTGTGATGAAGAAAGAAAACTCTGTAAATGGTGTTAACGTTAATGCTCGTGGAGATTATTTTAGCATGTACAAAACGTCTTTAATTTATATGAAAAAAATGTTGCTTTAATATCTAATTGGTAAATAGGCCAAGCATTTATAGCTGCTAAAGCAACCATTGATCTTATCGTGTCATGCATTGCAACTAAGGGAAAAACTTAAATGTAGCTGATTTCATGTTGTTACTTTTATCCTTTTATCACCAACTGTGCCTTGTAAATGTCTACTTCACTGTTTTCTTTTAACTTTATCTTAAACACCCATTTTACATAAATGGTGTTGTGAGCTTTAGGAATATCACATAGTTGACATGTGTCATTTCTTTCAATGACATCAATTTCATTATCCATTGCTTTTCACCATTTTTCTTCCTTGATAACACTATCGTATGTTGCATGTGAATGTTGGAGAAATTCTTTCAAATGCACAAACGAATGTAGTGTATTCTTTCTCATCATTTTCATCTAGTAACACTTGGATAAGTTGCTACCAACTCCAATACCAAGTGTTCTCTTTATCAAAGAGAATATCCCTGCCAATGACAACATTTTTATGCAAGGATTAAACAATTTATAAGCTTTGGATGTTTTATTTACATCTTTCATCGGTAAAACTTCAAAATCTCTCAAGGTTTAAAGTTGCGCGCTTCACTCTAGCAAAACCTTGACATTTTTCTTCATTGAATCCCAAATATCCTCTTAAGTATATTTGCAAGGAATGGTTTCCAAAATTAGACAAACAATAGCTAGGAAAAGATAATCTGTTGCTTTCAAGTCTCTGGATTTTCTTTTCTCAAATTCTGTTTTTCGTGCATCTATCAACATCTGGTGATGGTTCTTGAATCCAAGATTCAACAACTATCCAATATTTTTTAATCGCAAGAAATTCTCCATAAGAAAAATCCAACAGTTGCAATGAGGTCTCAGTAGTTGTGTTTTGAGTCACACGTTTCACTGGTTTTTAATTTCCAATACCACAGATAAATGTCAAAGGGGCGATACAACGTTGTAGAGAAAAATGTGTTCCTCTAATCATTTAAAAGAATTAACTGTGTCCCAAAAATAGGTCACTACATTACTGACCACATTTCATAACAGCCCCAAGAAACTCCACATAATTTTAAAAACTGAAAATCTACTAGAAAGTAACAGCAAAACAACACAATATGGAGTAAAATTCTCCCTCAGATTGGTGAACAACTGAAAACAAATATTATTTTATTTCTTAGCAACATTTTAAACATACTCTGATATAACCACTAACCAGCTTCTTTAGCCATTTGTATTTACTTCCACATAACTAATTTGAATAAACAAAACTGATTTGTCTGTTTTTTATTCCAAATGGAACTTTGCATAAAGTTTTCAACAATCATTAATAGGAGAAGAAAGTAAATAAGTCAAAAAAATCAATGCATGTTATAGTATTTCCTATCTATTTTCTCTTGAAGTTAAATGTAACTTAATATCAATTTATAAAAGAAATAGATGGTTTTATATCATGCTAATATGCAAAGTTCGAATTTAGTCCTTAAAATACTGTTTAGCATTTGGGAAAATGTGTTAAGTAAAATCCCTATTTCTGTAAACAAGCCACTAAAAGAAGGTAATTTTCAGAAAGTGAAAAACAAACGGCATATAAAACTGGTAAATCTAATCTAGTTTGGAAAATGGAATATAAAACTGGTAAATCTAATCTAGTTTGGAAAATGGAGTTGTGGGAGAGGGAGCAACAGAATTACTTTTAGAAAGGGAAAATTATACTTATTACATATCGTTTTTCCCTGCGTACTATAAAAAAAAATATAAAGAACACTAAATGCTCTTACATAGCACTGCAACCGTTGCTGGGAGATAGAAATTGAGAAGGCCATAAAAGCTATGCATAATCAATTAGGTTTGACATATGTGTTGTCCTCTCTAAACTTGGCGATTTGACTCCGTATCATTCCCTCAACATGAGGTTGGACAAACATGTGGGTGCTATCCAAGACATGTATTATGAACTTATCAGATGCAGGAAATGAAGCATTCATATTGATGATATATTGTGCCATGGGAATGTCACTGCACAAGACAATTTAGCCAATCATTGATGCAGATTACAGAAGTGAAAGCAAAAATTAATTAAAAGTAAACCATGTTTACTCCAACTATGGTAATTTGATATCCCATTAGTGACTGGTTGTTTTCATGTGGAAAAGAGAAATACACAATTATGACTGTTGTTAACATTAATAAACCAAAACTTATGGCAAGAGGTTTTTTACCCATGTAAGAAGGAAAAAACAGTCCTTATAGTTTTAGTATGTAGAAGTTCCAACAATAGCTAGTTGTAAATATAATCATTTGAATATTTGGCTAACAACAGTCATAATTATACAACTTTCCAAGAGGTGATACCAGGAAATGAAGACTCCTTTGGTGGCATTGACCATGGTGTATATAACCTTCCTGGAAAGAAAACTAAGACAAGTTACAACAGACACCATAACATTCGTCATCATTGTAGATAGTAAATAATAACTAGCTTATTTGATACAGAGCTAAAAATGCTTTACAAAGCTTCTCTTAAAACATACTTATCCAAACAAGCCATAGTCTGCACCCTGTGATTTTCTTACAACAAAATTCATGGTTATCAAATCGAACATTAATTATTCTTTCCTCCATACATCACAAGTCCAATGAACTACTATGATCACAAATTAATCTAATCTTGCTAAGATGAAATAAAAAAGAATTAAATGAATTGAACTAAGTAACTTAACATTAGGAATGAAACGATGTGATCTTATCGAGAAAAAAATGGAAAAAGGATGCAAAAGCTTGACATCATCGCACGAACTTCGCTACCTCAATTATAATTGTCTATAGAGTTGGCACAACAGCTAAAGCTCCAATCTGCAATGGCGAAAATTGTGGTAGGTTTTACATGAAAGGGAATTTCAGAGAAGAAAACCACGCAAGCTATCGGGCCTTCCAGGCCCACGTGACAAATAGGAGTTTCATTTTGCACTCCACATATTTCTTTGCATCACTCCATTTTTTTTAGAATAATATTTCTGGAATTTATCTTTAAGAGAGTAATACAATTGTTTTACAATAAATTAGGTTATCTAGATAAATAATTTTAAGAGGAATTAAAATTTAAAATTTTCATGAAAGAAATTACATTACTTAAAAAGTAGATAATTTTAAATTTCACCTAAAAAGTAAAAGTTTGAAAATTTTCACATATTCAAATTCATATACTTTTACCTATTCTTTTTAATTTGACTTTAATTACATATTTGTCAACATAAGTAAAATACAAGTACTGTGGAGATAACAATTTTTCAATTAATGTCAACTAGAACCTTTTTTTAATATATATATATATATATATATATACTTAAATTTTTATTATTATAAATCGTTATTATTTCATGTTTTAAATTAACTAGAATTTTATCGATTAATATTAAGATATTACCGTCTGACCAATGTGAAATATAATTTTTTATATTTACACTGTTTTCTTTTATATATATTTGGACACCTACTCTGCTTACATTTAATTCTTATTTTTAACCTTACCTTTTTATTTCAATACAATTTTCCAACCTATGCTGGAAATAGTTAATTTCTATATAATTGCACACACTTTGATTATAACTAACAATATACAAACACAAAACGCTACCAAACTCTTCTTATGTTATTTAGTTTAATATATATTTTGATCCATATTTATGTAAGTTTTGTTTAAAGTGATTATTGATTTTTTTTTTGTATTCAAAATAGTTTCAAATACATTTTATTTAATTTGATCATTTTCAATGATACTGTTTAAATTTTTAATGGCTAAGTGTCCAGATTAGCTATTAGTAAATGATGTATACATTTGGGATATATAGGGCTAGACATAATTTACTAAACTGAACTAAACTACAGTTTATTGTACTATATTATACTTAATAAAACTGAAGTGGTTTTTACTAAAAACTAATTAACTTTTTTTATAGTTCAAGTTAAACAAACTGAACTTTAATAATTTTAGTATAGTTAACTAGGGTTAACTATGTGAACTGTATGTCTTTCTCCATTAGATTTGTTTTCTTTCAAGGTCAAAGATTTTCTGCCACCATCGCTGCCCTCTTCCTCCCTGCCAACACATCCAAGAAATCCCCCTTCGTGACACGTTTCCAAATCATGCGGTCCAAAATATCATACAACCTGACGTATGAAACCGCCACATATCCCTTGACACCCTGCAAATCAAATGGCTTCAGCAAAGGAAAGTAGTCTGAGAGGTTAACCCTCCCTGCATCCTCTATGATCCTCCACACCAGCTCCTTAAACTCCCCTGCACTCTCGAACTCCGGATCTACCAATCCTCCGAAAACACCGTGTTCGATACCAGGTTCAGCATTGTTGCGAATGCTAGATTTCCAATTGGAACACCTTTTCCATTCGAACATTGCTTCCGAAGGTGCTCAACAAGTTATACGAGATTTTGTGTCATGTTTTCATTTGCAGGTTCCTGTGAAATCAATTAGTGAATTTTAGGATTTGTACTTCACTGTATGTTTTAGTGTGAAGGGAGCTTGAAATCAATTAGTATATTATGTCTCAACCAATTTTAAGTGCAGTATACTTATGGAATAGTTTCTACCATTTTCTTTGTATTATGAAGGGAGCTTGAAACTCACTATTGCCATTTTCTGCCATGTTCCCTAGAATAATTTCCATTTTCTTTGTATTAAATGCTCTAATAAGGGGACAAAAATGGTCTGGAGTAGTGCCATTTGGAACAATGTTTATTCACTGAACTGCACAATAAATAGTTAACTAAACTGTGAATTAAAAAACAGTTTATTGAACTGAACTGCAGTGTAATAATTTAGTTACTCTAAATCATATTTTAGTTCAGTGTAGTTTTTCCAAACTGGTTTATAATTAACTATAAACTTCCATAATGCAGTGAATTGTGGTGCAGTTTACCCACCCCTAGAGATATACGTGGTAACTTAAATGAATGTGAGATAGATTGATGGTTAAAAGAATTATTTCACATAAAAAAAATGGGAAGTTAGCGTAACTAAGGAGAGATGAGACCTAATTAACTAAAGGTGGCCATAAAAAAAAAATGTAGCATCTATTATATAGTTGGACACAACAAAAATAATTAACCCTTATATCCTCAGGTAATAAAACCAACACCAACTCGTCAATCTCCATTACCATCACAATCACCACAACCAACTCTCTAATCCCCTCTATCATCACAACCACCAACAACACCAACTAATCCCCACTCTCCATTACTATCACAACCAACTCCCCAATCCCCTCTACCATCACAGCCACCAACAACTTCAACTCCTTAATTCCCATTACCAACAAAGTCACCACAGCCAACTCCCCAATATTCTCTACCATCACCGCCACCAACTCTCTATCCTCATTACCATCACAACCACAACAACTAACTCTCCAATCTTCTCTATCATCATAGTCATCACAACCAACTCACCAATCCTTTCAAGCATCACATGGACCACCACAACCAATTCAGAAATCCACACAACAATTTAGTCAACCAATGAGAAGGAACAAATTACATATTAGGAAACAAACTTAATACTAGTATGTAAAATATTATTAGTAGGAAATGTTGCTTATGTACTTTTCAACATTTGACTGACAAACACTTATTTTTTGTTCTTGACTATATTCACATTATTATTTTAATGAAACTCAAAATTATTGGTCAGTGTATTTGAACTCATGTTTAATATATTATGATCCATGATCTTCGTATGTATCAAATTCACAAACAGAATAAGGACTACATTGAGAATATAATAATTTGAATTATTGATTTAAATCTCCATTAAAACATGTACGATAGAAAAATATTTTAACTCTTCGTTCTATAAATTCAAGAAACTATTCACACTAAGAATAGCAATGAATTAATGAAGGAAATGAACTATTTTAATAGTAATAGTAATTTTATATTCTTCACAGCTGCGGCAGCTTTTTGACTTCTTAACTATGTATTTTGCAGTAGTCTGTTAATCATACTAGGCTATTCTTTCTTATGGGGACTATCATCATCGGCTTCGACTTCTCCATCAGAAGAGAATTCAGAACTATTATAACTTGTCTCACTTATTTCATCATCTTCCAAGCTATCAATATTTTTCCTTATGCGCCTGTAGTGGAAATGATGTCGGAACATAGGTGACCACAAATGCTTATTCTCGAACAAAAACTTATACTCAAATAAGGGTTTAACCCAATAATCGCAAGCTCCAAGTTTAAAAGCCTTCTCTTGGGAAAGCACAGTACGATCCTCAGACATCACTGCAGATGGTTAAACAGTCAAAAGTTGAAAACTTAAGTAAAAAGGTAAAAGATTAGTTACTTACTGATGAAAGGAACATCAATTACTTCTTTATCGAGAAAATGCAGAAATTCATAACCATCCATCATTGGCATATGGAGTTCCATGATAATCAAATGAAAGTCTATTTCTTTTTCCAACAAAAAGTCGACCGCACTTGAAGATTCAGAGCATATCTTAACTGTACAAAACTCAAAAGCATAAGAAAAAAACACAAATATTTCTCTTAATTAAAGAATGATAACGAATAAAATATTGTATATATCTAACCTTTATGAGAATTCTCGTTGCATGATTTGTCGATGAATTCAAGAACTCTAAGGTCAGTATCAATGGCAAGAACATTAAAATTTGATGGAAATTCAGGCATGTCAATTGAAGAAGAAGAACTTCCGGCCATCACTCTCCACTATCACCTTATATCAGGAATGGAGAAAGCAAGGAAAAGAAATAAATACATATGGCATGGTATAACAAAATCCAAACAGCAAAAACCAAATATATGGATAATTAAAAAGATTTCACCCAACCCATCAAATAAATATATAGAATTAATGCTTTTAAAACTCCTTTTTGTATATAATCAATTAAGAATAATTTTATAATGAGTCAATAATATTTTATTTATTTATTATTAAAACTAACAATAAATAATACATATTAATTATAATATTAAATAATTATTTATAATATATAACAATTAATATTATTTTTTATATATACTTAATATATAATAATATTTTAATTAATAATACAAGCTTTGTTGGATTCATGTTATAAACTAAAATGCGTATTCCATTTACACATTAAAAGCATCTAAGAGATCACATCATCACACATTAACAAATTCTCAACTAATTGGATAAAAATATAAAATATGAATAGTTTTAAAATTAAAATAATAAATTTACAATATTAAATATTAAAAATTAGTAATAAAATATTCATTTAAAACTTGTACATTTTATATTAAATTGTAATTTCTGAAATATACAACAAAAGGTCCAAAATTTTAAAGGTATAATATCCACCTCTAACTTTAACTTAAAAATATATTAGATTAAACGTATAAAGTTGACGTGGTTTTTCGAAATGTTTAAATTTCTCTAAAAAATAAATAAATAAAAAAACTATTAAGAGACAAACAAATATTTTTTGTTTTATGAACCCGATAAGAATTGACCTTGGTCCTACTTACATTCATTTATAATGCACAATCAGGGATCACGTAGTTCTTTATGTAGAAAAATATTTGTGAGTTTGTTTGAAAATTATTATTAATTGATTTAGATTTTTGAATAATGAATCCGAAAAAAGATTTGGTTTAACAATATTGACGTCTATTTTGGTTTTGAAGATTTTGTATTTTTTATTTACTTATAAAATATTATTTAAAACAGATACTTATAAAAAAAATTATGATTTAAAAAAAACATTATTTGTGTGTAGGAAAAAAAATATCTTTAAAAAAAAACTTCAGAGTACAATAAAAAGAGAAAAAGAATGATGTAGAGATGATATACCTTTTTACCTTTCAGAACCCTTATGTACACACATTGTAATATTATGAAAATCTTGCCTTAATTGACAATAAAACAAAATAGAGAAAGAAATAATATTCAAAATATTTATTATCATTATTGTCACAAAATCATATTTTTTTCTTTAAAAGAAATTGATGCAACAAATTATATTAATATACTATTTTAATTATGGTTTATAATTATTAGCATAATATTAATTCAAATTATTACTAACATTTCAAATATTGTGTTTAGTATTAAAGTTATTATTTAATCCTTTTTACACACCATTAATTATTATTCTTTTATTTTTATTGATTTACAAAAATTGGGTGTCGACAGAAACAATTACAAAAATCTCCATAAAAAATTTCACTAAGTAGAAGAATCGTTTAACTCTTCATTGTATAAATTAAAGAAACGAACCACTGTCTTCATAACAAAAGAAAACAGAGAGAGAAAATATTAAAATTTGGATAAAATAAGGAGACCTCTCAATTTTTAATTAGTTTAGGATATTTAAAAATCATATTAAAAACGAGCCAATGACATAAGTATTATATTTATATATATGCATGCATTTAAATTTTGATCTTGACAATGTACCTTCAATCTTTTCTTTGTGGCATTGACAGTGGACAACCCAATGTACGTGACAAATTATTGGCATCCTAGAACCTTCTTCTTATGCCTTATAAGAATATTTGACTGATTATTGTTCTTTAGCAGTAATCGTTCTAAGTATATATATATATATATATGAACGGATTTTGTATCATTTATTATGTTTGTTGTTATAACGTGAAAATAGGTCATAATTTTCGGCTCAATCCAGTTCTCATATAAACGGATTTTGTATTATTTATTATGTATGTTGCTATGATGTTATAAAATTGTCAAAATGGATTATAATCCGCGCATCAATTTGGTCCATCACGAATTCGAATTAGGTTAAATTAAAAAAAAAATGTATTTATACAGAATAAATCGGATTGAATTAACTTATTAATTTGTGGTGAATTGAACCGGTTCGGTAACCTGTTTTGACAACAGATAAAAATGTGTGATAACTGAATTTTTTATCCTAACCGCTGGTATACAGAGAATAATAAAGGCATCAAGAATTTGTCTCAATTATTCTATGAGCGTCTCAATCAGAGGTTATGAATCATGTTGGTCTTAACTACATGAAATTTCGATTTCCATTAATTCCATCTCACCATAAGTTAAAAAAGAAAAACAGCAGACATTAACTTTAATTTGGTGAAAGATGCCATGAAATCGATTCGGCAATGATTGTGTTTGGTAAACTCAGTTATAAATAGAAGGCATATATGATATAATAGATCCATCTAATTCTCAAGTAGTTGAAATGAACACTAACCTCGTCGGAGGTACCCCGATTCTCTTCTTCTACACTCGATCGCCGCCGCCTCGCCTGTCTCACCCCGGGAACTGGTATGTGTGCTGCTGTCGAGCTCCACCGAAGACGGTGGCACGGTTCAGAAATGTGAGGGTTATGTGAGAAGGAGATACATACAGAGATAATAAATGTTCTTTGTCCCAGAGGACTTCATGGAGGCTTTGTGGGCTGGGCCTAACTATGGTTAACATATTCTATAAATTAAAATATTAATGTATATTAAATTAAATAAACATTTATTAAATTTTTAGTTAAAATTAAAAAAAAATGTTTAGATATTAAAATATTATTATATATTATAATAATTTGATATATATTAAAATATTATTATTATTATAATAATAATAATTATTATTATTATTATTATTATCATTAGTATAAAAATCAACAAATAAATTAAAATTAAAAAAAATCTTAATAAAGTTGGTTAAGAAATTTCTTAACCCGTTTCTTAAAGTCAATTAAAAAAATTCCTTTCCAAACTAAGTTAAAAAAACTTTTTAACCAATTTTTGAAATTTAGTTAAGATTTTTTTTAAAATTACTTTATTCATTATTTATTTAATAATAATAATATCATTAATATAATAATAATAATAATATATTATTATTATTATTGTTGTTATTATTATTATTATAAAAACAAAAAAATAAATTAAAATGAAAAAAAATAAGAAATTTTAAAAGTTAGTTAAGAATTTTTTTTAATTGATTTCGAAAATCAATTAAGATTTCAACGATTTTCAAAATTCATATAATTTTTAATTAGTTTTCAAAAACCAATTGATTTTTAATATTAAAAGGATAAAATTAAAATTTTGAAAATGCAGGAAGAAAATAATGTTTGGTTTACTTCTCCTAAATTAAAGTTAAACTAAGGATAATATGAAAAATATACATTGGTTCTAAAATGTAAAAATTTTCAAATAAAGTTAAGAAGTTAAGAAGTTAAGAAGACATAGTTGGGATTGAGACGGAATGCTTAAAGTTAATAAGATATGAATTAATTAATTAATTTAGTGAAATTATGGGCTAAAATTAACTAAATACAAATTATCAATTGATATGTTGATTTGTGATATTTTAATTTTCTTATTTGTTTAAAGAATTTCAATTATCACCCAATGCATTACAAATATATAAAATTATTTAAATATTAATCATAAATACTGTGAATTTTATCTGTAAAATCATCAGCGAAAAAAATCATATTTTTTATTTAAAAATTACCAGTGTCTTTATTAGTAAATAATTATACATTTTTTTTATAAATGTCCATTAAAACATGTACTGTATAGAAAAATATTTCCACTCTTCAATCTATAAATTAAATAAACTAACCTATGGCAGCCTAAATAAAGAGATTATTAAAAAAAACTTCATGTTTTTTTTTTTGTAAAATTAGTTGTCTTTATTACTTAAATAAAGATATATTTTTATAAATTGCAATGAATTAAAAAATGGAAATGATCTATTTTAATAGCCATAATAATTTTATATTATTCAGTTTCTTTATTAAGTAGTAGCTGTAGCTGTTTGGCTTCTTAACTAACTATGAATATTGCAGTAGTCTGTTGATCATACTAGTCTGTTCGGCTTCTCGAACATTCAGAACTACTACTTGTCTCACTTATTTCATCATCTTCCAAGCTATCAATATTTTTCCTTATGCACCTCCGGTTTTCGTAACGTCGGAACATAGGTATCCAAAAGGTCTTGAGGTAATCGTCATTCAAGGGTTTAACCCAATAATAACAAGCTCCAAGTTCAAAAGCCTTCGTTATGCAAAGCCGAGTATCCTTCCTCTTTCTCAGATATCACTGCAGATTGTTAAACAGTCAAAAGTTGAAAACTTAAGTAAAAATGTAAAAGACTACTTACTTACTTATGAGAGCAACATCAATCCCTTCTTTATTGAGAAATTGCAGGAATTCATAGCCATCCATCATTGGCATATGAAGCTCCATGATAATCAAATGAATGTCTATTTCTTTTCTCAGCAAAACATCGACAGCTCTGGAAGATTCAGAGCATATCATAACTGCACACAACTCAAAAGCATAATAAAACAAATATTTCTCTTAAAGAATGATTACGAAGAAAATATTGTATATATTTAACCTTGATGAGAATCCTCGTTGCATATTTTCTCGATGAATTCAAGAACTCCAAGGTCAGTATCAATGACAAGGAAATCCATCAAGGATGTCAATTGAAGAAGAAATTTCGGCCATCACTCCCCACTATCACTTTAGACTGGGAATGGAGAAAGCAATTGAAATAAATAAATACATATGGCATGGTTTAACAAAATCCAAATTCCCTACTAAACTGATCCAAGGTTGAAACAGCAAAAATCAAATATCCGGGTAATTAAAAAGACCCAACAAATTTTAGCAAATGCAAATGGTAGAAAAATGTTACAGCTCAAACTAAATCAAATTAAAAGAATTAATATATTATTTTTAAGACATTGATTCTAATTATTACCATATTAAATAAATTAAATTAAAAAAATTAAAATGTTACTACTCAAACAAATCAAATAATATTCAAAATATTGATTCTAATTATTGTCAAAATATATTATTTTTAATTATTGTTTATGATTATTGACTTAATATTGATTCAAATTATTACCATATTCCTTTATCTAAAATTTTTTTTAGTGTTGTATTATTTTTTTTAAGAAAATTTATTTTATTATTTTCTTCTTTCATTACTTACCATTAATTATTATTCTCTTATTCTTTTTATTTTTATTCATTTATTTATTTTGTAACATCCCAATAATTATAGCATCAAACTATAATAGAGTTCTTACATCATTGATACAATAGAACAGTTGATAGAAGGAGGAATAAGAGTTTTCCTCATTATTCTACAAATCCTCACTGAATTTCAAACTAATTACACTCCACACCTTAAAACAGAAATATAAACATAGGTTTCATTATTAAAACTATTCTTCAGTCGATCCTCCATCTAAGGCTTGCTCCACCGGCATATCACCGACTTCTGCTCCCATCCACCGGATGATCATCGCCAATCAAAATACATAACACAAAATAATAACCAAACAACAGACAAAGCAAGGGTGAGCTAATGCAATACAAAACATCATGGTAAATTAAATTAATAACCAAACTTCCATCTTATAAGTTAAATTACTCAATAATATAATAAACATACTATTATCATTCGTAAACTCCACTCATTCGGATAATCGTATGAATATTGAACTCTTAGCTAGTTCTACACTTGCAGTGGTACTTTACTCAGCTACATCCTATCCTACTTTGTCCCCAAACTGGATCTTCAGATATGGATGTACTTATTCGCTAGCTCAATTATTCTATCCTACTCTGTCCTCCAAACTGGATCTTCGGATATGAATATCACCACTGAAGCTACATCCTTCCTACTCTGTCCACTCACACTGTGGATCTTCGGTAAGGATTTTCCACTCTCCACCACATAGCTTTCTCTCTAAGTGAGATCGAGACTATTGAGAGCATAAGAATGAACCCCTAAGTCGGAGTTCCTATATTCATACGTACAGTACTTGACACAAAATCAATAAGGAGTTCCTCCTTGGAACTCTAATATACACTTTCCATACACATGTCAACATATTATCATCTTTAGTCATATCTCAAGAAAATAATTCTCACATACTCAGACATTCCACATCCTCACAGAAACATCACTTATTAACACATAACTCTTTATGGTCTATTAATTTGAACCATTAAGTAGTTCAAACAGCTTGGATACCCTCACCGATGGCTCTAGAAGGGTCACAAACCCCCATATCGACCTAAAGAACGTCTAAAACGGACATCCAAAACTCCCAAAACGTCAAAAATATCAAAACACTAAATTTGTTCCGCATAACTCGCTTCAGCGAGTTAACTCATTCACTCAAGCGAATTTACTATTCCAAAATTACGAAAATTCACTTCCCGGACTATAACGACTATTCCTTCCATCATACAGATTTTCTAGACATCCAAAAACTTATCTCCCATCAACAACCCATATTCATCCAATTCTTATAAACATCTAAACTAAACATATAATTAAAAAGGCAGCGGATAATTAGTACAATCCAAAATTTCCGATCAAGACCTAGTCTCCTTTTAAATCCATAAACAGATTCAAAATCTTCGATCTATACGTATACCTAAAAACTTCCACCGATTCAAAATGCTTAATATGAACAAGATCTCTTCAAAACCATCAAAACAGAAACATATCCCAATTCCAAACCGTACATCAATTCAAAAGATACAATAGAAGCAACATTTCACTCTAAAACCATAAAGAGAATCAAAATCCTAAACACATACCAATTTTAAGATCATACAGAAACAAAAACAGACTTAAGGTTAGCTCCCCTTACGGTTTTCTCCTAAGCTTGCTTTCAAACGGTTCCCCGACGTTCCTCTGCCTTAGAATTCCTTCTCGTGGCTCCAAACTTAGCTCTAAAACTTCTCTGGTCCAATGCTTTTAGGTAACAGTTCTCAGATTCAACTCAGGAATTCTCTCAGCCCCAAAACCCTCTTAAATAACCAGAAAAACGTGTTTAAATAGTAAAACGCGTTTACTGAGTCAAAACGCGTTCAAAACGCGTCCAAAACGCCTTCAAAACGCGTCCAAAACGCGTACAGCGAGTGAGTCTGATTTTGACAACTTTGCCAGTCCGGTTGAACCCCTTCCCGATGTCGGAAT
This sequence comes from Vigna angularis, assembly GCF_016808095.1. Classification (NCBI taxonomy): domain Eukaryota; kingdom Viridiplantae; phylum Streptophyta; class Magnoliopsida; order Fabales; family Fabaceae; genus Vigna; species Vigna angularis. The sequence goes on along the minus strand of NC_068970.1, from coordinate 64,444,644 downwards.
TACGCGTATAAGTACTCGAATCGAAACTATTCGAGTCTACTTTCTAATGGAAAAAGAATCAACTTAATATCTAATTTGTACAATTAATTATAATTAAAATACCAAACCATGTCAAAGTTGACAGCATTGTATTTTGCATATAAACTTTAACTTTTGTTACAACTTGATACATTTTTGGTTTCTTACTCTACTAATGACCCGAGATTCACATTTTCCTTTAATTTTTCAGGGTCTTACATATTTACCTAGACGAAATTGGATGTTGACACCCTTCGACCAATTCAGTAGCAATTACAGAAGCAGCATAAATAATTGCATTCATGAGAATTTCATCGTAACCTACCTATAAAAGAAAGAAATAGTTACAAAGACTAAGAAATTCTGATTTCATTTTTCAATTACCAAGACTTTTTCAGCTAAAGTAATTAATCAAAATAAGAATTACTTCAAGATTTCTTTTTTCGTCTCGAACTACATAGTTTTTGGAGTGAATATGTATAATCTTTGTTCTTCTTTTACCTGAAATTTGGAATCATTCTTTGAATTCTTTGTTTTTTTATATAATTTCTTTAGTTATTTCCTTTTCAATTCACAATTAGAGCTTAAACGCAACGATTTGCTTTTCTATCCTACACATCGGGTAATTAAAAAGACCCATCAAATTTCAGCAAATGTCAAATGTCACAGCTCCTGATAACAGTTATACCCATCGGTTATATTGTTGTACTGTACTGTGCCGATCGCTCTTGTATTGATTCAATGCATCGTTCGCCGTTCGGTTATACTGTTGTGACGATCGCTCTTATAATGTGGCAATCGCTCTTGTATTGTGACGATCGCTCTTGTGTTGACTCAATGCATCTTTCTGTATCACTGACCTGAACCGCTCGTTGATTTATTACACCGGTCTCACTGACCTTGATTTACACTTAAGTTTGTAGCTTCTATTATTCTATTTAGTTTTTATTATTCTGTTTTAGTTTCTTTTCCTATATATTTCTTTTCCTGTATCTTTTTCAACAATTCAATAAACTTCATATCTTTCTTAGCCTATTTTTCTCTCGGGCTTCTCTCTTCTCTTTTCTTTCCTTTATCAGCTTTCTTTTCCACTATTGCATAATAAATCTATGAGCTCCAACTAAATCAAATTAAAAGAATAAAGCATATAACATCATTCTACCACAACTAAAAATAATAAATAAGATTTAGACAAGCAGGAATCGTAATCCAACGTTCTTCATTCAAACCAGAAACACCAGCTCTTTGCCGGACCTAGACAACATTGCACCTAGAAATCGAGACCTCGCATTCCTTTCCAGCGACAAACCGAATGCACCAGAATCCAATAAACACCAACAAATAGGAACCATAAAACGGTAAACAAACATGAGCAAAATTATATATATCAATGGATTTTGGTATAATTTATTATGTATGCTGTTAACTACATGAAATTTCTAACCTTGTCGATCGGAGGTACCCCGATTCTCCTCTTCTACCACTCGATCGCCGCCGCCCCGCCTTTATCACCCAGCGGACTGGTATGAGTGCCGCTGTCGAGCTCCACCGAAGACGGTGGCACGAATGCAAGGGTTATGTGACAAGTTTCAGAGATAATAAAAGTTCTAACTATCGTAACCTACTTCATGGAGACTTTGTATATAAGTACATTTGCATGAGTAAGAAAATAAAAGAGACGAAAATAAAATTTATTTACTATATTTAATATTTATTTATCCATTTCAATCTTTTTATATTTAATACTAAATCTAAATAATATTTGTTTAATTATCATTAGTTATTAAATGACATTATATTATTATTTAAAATGTGTAATATAAGGATAAAATATAATTTTTATATATTAAATTAGGGAAAGAAAATACTTTACGAGTCAATTTTATAAATATAAAACAATTCAAACAATTAAAAAATAAGAAGAAAAAGTGTGTCAGAAAAGAAAAAAAAAGAAAGAGTATGAAACCAAAGACTAAAATTATATATATATATATATATATATATATATATATATATATATATATATATATATATATATATATATATTTCCAAAACAAATATTTTACATAAGAGAATCTAATACTTATTCCATTAATATCAGAACCAACTTTTCTATATATGTTAAAATTGTATGGTGTTAAAAAAACAAAATCAGAACATTAAGGTTGGAAAATGTTTTGTAAATTATGAATAATTTGTACTGATACTTTTAATAATATTTTTTTAACTTCAATCCAAATGTAGTTTTTTAATTTACAAGTCTTAAATATTTTTTACAAATAAGTATGTACGAATAAAAACAGGAAAAAAAAAACCTAAGAGGGAGAGATTTTCATCTATATTAAAAAATAGTAATTGTCTATCATTTATGTTATTTCCATGTAAATAAAAAGAAATAATTGTTTCTATTTTACGTAAAACATAGATTTAATACGATAGCAATGAGTAATTTATTTAGTTAATTTAATTTTATATAATGAAAATCACATTAAATAAAAACCCTAAATACATACAAAACCCTAAATCACATTAAATCGTATTTATTTAATGTGTTGTGTGAAATATTATTACCTTAGACAGTTTACTTTTGTCAAAATCTTTATCAATTTAGAGAGGATATGAAATTACCCACCCCTTGTTAACAAAACATACCTTATATATTTCTTTCTTTCAGTTGCTTTCTCAACAGTGTAAAGTGATGGCCGAAATTTCTTCTACTGACTTGCCTGAATTCCCATCAATTCTCAATGTTCTTGTCATCGACAGTGACCTCAGTTTTCTTGATTTCATCAAGAAAACATGCAACCAGTATTCTTATCAAGGTTAGATATGCACCATTCTATTGATAATCCTTTGTTAAGAGAAAGATAGATTCTTTTCTTATCTTGATGCTTGTTTGGAGTTGTGTGCAGTTATGACATGTTCTGAATCTCTAAATGCTGTCAAAATTTTGCGAGAAAGAAAAACGCATATTCATTTGATACTCATTGAAGTTTATATGCCTGTCATGGATGGCTACGAATTCCTGCTATTTGTCAAGAAAGAAGAAATTAATGTTCCTGTCATAGGTATGTAAGTTGTGGTTTACAGTTTTACTCAAAGTTTTAAATTTTTGACTGATAAAGAATAACTTGAACTTGTTTTACAATCTGTAGTGATGTCTCGTGATGATTCTAAGCATTCTATAATGAAGACTATTCGGCTTGGAGCTTGCGATTATTGGAAGAAACCCTTGAATGAGGATATGTTAAAGAGCATGTGGACACATGTTTATAGAGAGTTTGTAAGGGAACATAGGACCCAAAAAAATATTGGCAGGTTGGATGATGATGATAAAACAAGAGGGACAAGTCATAATTCTGAATTTGCTTCATCCATTCTTGATAAGAGCAAAAGTAATTTCAGAGAAGATGATGATCTTGATGAATCAGAAAATAGTAATCAAACTGTCACAGGGAAGGATCGCATAGTATGGACACCAGAACTGCATACTAAATTTCTTGATGCTCTTGAAAGTGTTGGACCCGAAAGTATGATTCCTGGGCAATTGTTTTATTTTTCTTCATTCATCGATATTTCTTTTTAGGTGTATTGATCGACTTAATTATTTTTTTTAGATATCGTGCCAAAGAAAATTCTGAAAGCCATGAACATCCCTAACTTGAAAAGAAGACATGTTTCTAGTCATCTGCAGGTTAGTACATTTGATTTTCTAGATTTGATTATTACTTCAGTAATTATTGTTTAGTGTGTTTTTGTGTAGAAATACAGAAAATCTGATGTTGATGGAAACTGAAATTTTGATTGACAGAAATACAGAAAATTTTTGAAAGAGGAGGAGCAACGAAAACAGCAACAACAACAACAGAATGAACCAAATGAGATGTCATTGGTTTCAGGTAATAAAAAACCAAAGGTGGATGCATCAGGAGAAAACAACTTCCAACCTTTGACACATCCTGGTGTGACATGTAACATGGGACCAACAAGAGAGAAACCCTATGATCCAAATGTACAAGTTGCTGAACATTTTCATGAACCAACTTTGGTACATGATCTTTCTTATCCTTTGGCAACGTTTCCTAATATTTCCATTACTAGCAATTTTCCTCAGTCTTCTGGATATGGACTAAATAATATGCAGAAGCCAATGATGCGTCCTCAAATTCCTCCAATCAAGTTGCAGCCATCCTCCATAATTATTTCAGATAATTCAGCTTCTGTTCCCCAGAATTACAACTTTCGCATGAACATGCCACCTCAATCAATACCAGGTGAAAACAACATAGGTCAAGTTATTCAGTATCAGTACAACAACAGAACTTTTATGTATTACCCACAGCCTCTAAATGCAGGTTTCTCAAATAGTGGTGTGAGACCTTTTGCTGCATCCTCAGATATTGATGATCAAACAATCAAGAAGCAGCTAGATTCTATGAACAAGGGCCATCACAAGCCCTGATGAAGACATTTCGGTATTCTTAACATAGTTTTTTTTTTTCATAATTCGATATTAGACAAGTTTGTAAGCTGCTTACAATCATATTTTACTATACTAACAGATAGTTTTGGAGTGTTACTGTTGACAGTTCTCTACATAAAGAATAAGTTTTATGAATTTGCGCTAACAGATTAGTAGATATGTTTTGGAGTGTTTATACTGTTAACCGTTCTATGCGTGAAGAATATTTAGGATATATTTTCGAGTGTTAATGAACATTTAGGGTTGCTAAAATTACATTTCTTGAATAATAACTTACGGTAGGTGATTGATATGATAAAATAAAATAAGCATCAGTTTTATATTTGGATATATATACATATCGTAAAATACAATTTCGTTGGAATGATTAGAAACAATATTGAGAATATAAATTGAAATGGATAAAAAATTAATATTGTTTCTCTAAACTTCTTATCATAATATTTTGTTAAGTAATTAGATAATTATTAAGAATATAAAAAAAAAAAGCAAACTGAAATTATTAAAAAGTGAAAAAGAAAAATTCGGAAAGTAACTAAAAAATAGAATTTCTGTTATCTTATGACGACTTTTTGTCTTTATTTTTATAAAGAGTGATACTTGATAAAAACACAACTGTTTTATAATCTAAAATATTAATACGCCATTTAAATTTCTTTTATATTTTAAAATTAAAATATCATTATATATTATTACATTATTAAAACAGCTGTTATGATTCTAATTTTTTAGGAAAGTCATACTATATTTTTCCTTGTTTTATTTGAGTCTACTCGACTCTAAGAAATATGTTATTTCTTTAATAGTATAAATGAGCCGGTATTCGTTATTTGCATTTGGTAATTAGACTATAATAATATATAATTGTTTAATTTGGTCGCTAATTTTTTCTTTCATATATATTTATATTTCTGTGAGATAATTTTATGTAGAATAGAATACCATCTGACTATTAATTCATATATCAGAGAGGTAAAATCTTCGAGTTATTTTCTGAAATTTTTTTATATATACGAATGAGATGTTAACTTTATCAAAGGAAAAACACATAAATATATGTAAGAGCAGCAATTTAGATATTTATTAATTTAATATGTTAAAAAAACTATTTAAAAGTATTAGCAAAATCTTTTTACAAATAGTATTGATTTTATAATTAGATTAATCAAGTACGCTAATCAAATTTTATATACCGACTTTTTAATATGAATGTTTAATTTACATTGTTTTCGCGTTTTAAATAGTGGTACAAATATAAGTATGGAAACACGTATTCTCGAGAGTATAATTTATTTTGTTTACCAATCAACCATCATTGAAAGTGTTTTATTTACACATGTGTATGTTGAAATATATTTACATGTAGGTTGGAGTAGAAAATAAGTTTATTTAGTATTGATTATTTTAATTATGGATGTTTGGATTAATTAGTGCCTTACTAGTAGTTTTCGGTTTAATATGCCTAAATTAAGTAAAATTAGGTGTATTATATCATGCAAATATCATCAAAACATTTAATTGATGCAATTCAAATTTTCCTGGTGTGAGAGAATTGGTACAGTTAAGATTTAAAGCTATTGGTATGAGAAAAGAAAGGATAGGAATTGTATTTCTTATTCCATTATCAGGATAGTACAATTTACATATATATAATTGTTTGAAACAATATATAAACGGAATATAAATATAAAAATAGAATATAAATATATGAACATAAATGCATATATATGAACGGAAAATAAATTAAATTCAATATCCCCTCAAGCTGCAGCATATATATCCTTAATGCTCAGCTTGGACAACAAAGATTGAAATTGTGCTGGATGCAAAGCTTTAGTATGAATGTCTGCAAGTTGTGCTGAAATAGGAATGGACAAGAGCTTAATTACACCAGCTTGAACTTTATCTCTTATGAGATGACAATCAATTTTAATATGTTTTATCCTTTCATGCATGGCTAGATTATGTGCAATTTGTATAGCAGATTGATTGTCACAAAACAGAAGAACTGGTTGTGGTAGAGACTGTTTCAAATCATGGAGCAAATACAGAAGCCATTGAATTTCACATGTTGTGAAAGCTAAAGCTCTATATTCTACTTCCGTTGATGATCTAGATATAGTACCTTGTTTCTTGGATTTCCAGCTGATCAATTATGCACCATAGAACACATTAAAACCAGTCACAGACCTTCTAGTGTCAGGGCAAACAGTCCAATCAGAATCACTAAAAGCCTTGAGAGCATGTTTTATGTTGGAGGGAAAGAATAATCCTTGTCCTGGATTGTTCTTGATATATTTATTGCTGCTGCATAGTGATCTTCCAAGGGATTGAAAAGAGATTGACTGAGAGTACTAACAACGAAACATAAATCTGGTCTTGTGTTGGTTAGATATAGTAACCTGCCAAGAAGTCTTCTATAGGTCTGCACATCTGAATAGGGTTTCCCTTTTGTCTTGGAAAATTTTGTGCCATAGACATCGAGCGAACCCATCCATAATAATTGTGACCTTCAAAAGTCGGGGAAACAAGCACAAATGAAGGATTCTCGTTAGGGTGAATGTAATAGTCGTGTGTTGTATCTTGCAACGATGCGAGAGTAACAGAGGGAGTAGTCATAGAAGGAAAAGAAAAAGGCAGAAAAGACAAGAACGAAAGCTAGAAGATGAAGATCTGGGTAGGAAAAGAATTGGTTGCGGAAGAACGTGATAAAGAATTAATTTTCTTCTAATACCATGTTATGAGAAAAAAAAAAGGATAAAATTGTATTTCTTATTCCATAATCAAGAGATAATACAATTTACATATATAATTGTTTGAAACAATATATAAACGGAATATAAATATAAAAATAAAATATAAATATATGAACATAAATGCACAGATATGAACGGAAAATAAATTAAATACAATACTAGTTTTACCAGATTTTTCATAATTTGGTCGACAAATCTCATTTAGAGAAAGATGTTTCGAATCTATCAACTCAATAAACTCAAAAATACATTAGATAATTTTTTTTAAGAGAATTGAAACCGAAGCCATTTCGGTCAATATTTTTATGGGTCCTTGTAGAGATGGTACCCAAGAGTGGGACATCAAGGTTATCGAGGTTGTTGGAGAGGGAGAAAGATCTCCTATGACTACCGGAAGAGGGAGAAAAGCAATAAAATGGAAGATAAACATAACATAAGAAATGAATCTCTCTTTGAATATTGTATCTAGTCTCTGGTTTTGATTACATAAAAAAGAAAAAGAAAACTTTAGCAAAGGAAAAAAGAAAATCCTAATCATCTAATCAACTACTTACTACTTCTAACTAGTAATCCTAACATATTTAACAAACCTAATTATCCTCTTCTTAAGTTTGGATGGTGCATCTTTATCAATTCAAGCTTAGTAACGATGAGTTGAAAGCGATAATTTTGTGAAAATAAATATCAGTTAGTTGTTCATTGGATCGAATGAGAGTGAAGGTTTAAATGCTTGGAAAACTATGGTGGATTTGTTGTCACGGTTGACCGACTTACTTTAAATAAATGTTAGTATTTTATTTGAGAATATATTTAAATTTGAATATATACGTCTACACTGTATTTAAATTGAGTGTTATGCTAGATGTGATGGAAAAGAAAACAAATATTGATATGATATTAAATACTAGATAATGAATTTAAGTTTTTATACAAAAATTTAAGTTTTTATAATAATTATTTATCTCTTTAACTTTTTTACCATGTGCATTAATGTATGAGGGTAAGGCTTATAAATTGGAAATAAGTGACTACAGCCATGAAATAAAAAAAAAAAGAGTAACTCACTATTATCCAACCACCCATTTTTACAATAATGTTAAACACCTCCATTTTATAATTAAGGATTAAAATTCAAAAGTTAAACTCTTAACATTTTGTATTTAAAATTGAATGCACATAATATTTTCTAAAAAGTTAATTATTGTATCAATTTTGTTAACAATGATTTAGACATTAGAAAGAAAATCAAATATATAAAAGATATCAACATACAAATGTCGTATAACACTTCAACTACCACCAACGTTTATTTATCATGTCTCCCTGTGTTTATCATGCTCACATAGAATTTACTTAACATTTATATCACATTATTTTCATCAGTTTTCCATACAAAAATGCTAATAGAGGTTCAATTTTACTCTCAAATAAAATCTTCAACTATAATAAACTAAAATATAATAATTACTTTCTTTATTTTAAATTACACTTAGTTACATTTAGTACAACTAAGAAGAGTAAAGATCACAGTAGAAAAAAAAATAAACCATGATGATAAAATAAACTATATAAAAGATCATAGAAATTTTTTGAGTAAAATGACATAAAATTATGTTAAAAAATTATTTATAGATAATATTATATTATATTATTTTTCTCACCTAAAAGCAACATAACTAGAATCCATTTTATAGAGTTACCATAATTCAAAAATTTCAAAAATTATATAAATTAATTTCATTTTATAGGGAAGAATAGATCTTTCTTTCATTACCTTCTAATAAAACAAACTTTGAAAATAGCAACTATAATATCCACTCAAATCTCCAAACGGTTTTCTTTCTACTTAACTTTCAGTCCACGAAAAGGCTCAAAATACAAATGCTAAGCACACCTAAATTACAATGCTGAAACAATATATTAGGGCAAATTATGCCTTTCCTTTCCCAGACTGAAGAGATTGAATCCTCTGTTGCAATTTTAGTATCTGCAACAATGACAAAAGAAGATCAGTCATTTCTTTTCCCTCTCAATGTTAATAAATAAATTTGAGATGGCCGAGTTGGTCTAAGGCGCCAGATTAAGGTTCTGGTCCGAAAGGGCGTGGGTTCAAATCCCACTCTCAACAAAAGTCAATTAATTTTTTTAATTTCAATTTTATATTTGTTAATAATTACTATTTATGACCAATTTTAAAATAAGTTCAGAAATTAGATGGTTACATGCATGTTACATTAAACAAAAACAAAGTTGAGATGGCCGAGTTGGTCTAAGGCGCCAGATTAAGGTTCTGGTCCGAAAGGGCGTGGGTTCAAATCCCACTCTCAACAAAAGTCAATTAATTTTTTTAATTTCAATATTATATAATATAGATAAAATTGTTTTACATATCAAGACTTGCATCTAATTCTATCAAATGGAATGACAAAAAACATGTCCAGGCATAGACGAAAGGTAAAAATAAAGAAGCTAAAGTTACAAACCGTATCTTTCTTGCTATTTTGCTTCTCTTCCAAATCTTGAACAGTGGCATCAAGCCGCTTCCTGTCACACAGAGAACACTTACATTTGTGATAACAAAAATAAAAATTATAAAAAGCTTAAGAATACTAAAACCAGCCCAGCCATATAATGAAAAGATGGCAAAAAAACATAAACAAGCAAGCAGTACTTAACAGTACTAGAAATGAGAGGGAAAAATAGGACATCGAGAATAAATGTAGTACGAGGTAATGCATCTATCCATGTCATAAAATATTTGGTAATTTATTTGCGCATGTTTGTTACCTGCCTAATACAAATACAAGCCTGATGTTTTGTCTGGGCTTGTAACCAGCTACACACAGAGTTGTAATAAAACAAAATAGGCTTATTGTTCAAAGTATACGATTTTGTGCCTAGATATTTTAAGCAGTGTCAAATCCCTATTTTGTCATGTTTTTTTATTGTTAAAAGATCTTCTTTTTGGTATTCTTTTGTTTTAATTCTTTGATTTTAATTCATTTTCAGATTTTCTTGTAAAAATTAGTGATTTTGTGAAAATGTGTCAATAAGGTGTTTTTTAAGTAGATTTTTAGTTTAGTTTTTCAATTGTTAGATTTCTAGTCTTTGTAAGTAGAAATTTGAACATTTTATTCATGTTTTACACTATACATTGCTGTCACAGTTTTGTTTCTCTAATTTTTTTATATATTTTTAATTTCTTTTCTTGAGTTTCTTGCATTGTGTTGGAGTTTTGTCTTTTACATTTTCCCCCAGAGTCTACATTAGTTTTCATGGATAACATAACACAAATTAGCTACTAAAGTTGGAGTTTACTTGGATTGACACCTGGTTGCCACTCTACTACATTAGGGGGAATTTCCGATGTTGGAAATCTCTATGCAACTGGGGATTTAACAAATTGGCACCATTGCCGGGGAAACAAAAACTTAGTAGTCATTTGAGTTACCAATTTTATGTTTTTCCAGTTTGAGCATTTTAGATAGGAGTAATCTATATTTTTCTGCCACTGTTATACACTGTTTTTGCTATGATCACTGTTCTATTTCTGTCACTGTTTTCTGTAAGTGTGTGACCAGGTCCAGACCAGGTTCAATACACAGATTTCACTGAGCTTGAGATGACTAGAAGGGAGATAAAGGTGAAAATTCAAAACCAGTTTGAGTCAGGACCTGTTGACCGAACTGTCAAGCCTGTTGAACCAGAACCAGTTAATCTGAGAGACATAGACCTGCAATGTGAGAGAGAACTTGAGAGAAGCTGGCAAGCCCAGATGTAGGCTACCAGCCTCTCCAGACTCCACATGTTCAAGGGGCTGCAACTTTGAATTGAAGCCAAAAACGATCCAGTTGCTACCAAAGTTCCATGGAATGGCTGGAGAGGATCCATATAACAGAACCAGTGATGGAAGAATAGTGCAATTCAGCTTCAGTTTTCATTCCAATTTTTCATTTTCCTTTTCATTACCTCAGAACAATTTTCTTTCTGCATTTTATGCTTAAATCTGTACTTGCTTTGCTGTTTCCAAATTGCTTCCCTTCCACATTGAGGACAATGTGTCAAGTGTGGGAGGAGTGGTTTCATTTTTGCACTTTTGCTTAGTTTCAATCGCTGATAGCTACCTATTTTTGTTGCTTTTATACTTCTTTTTGCTGTTTTATACACTTGATTGCTGTGTTTTTAGTCATATTTGAACCATTTGCTGTTTTGAGTGTTCTTTGCTGTTTAGTCAGTTCACCCGTCCTTGATATTAATAGCTTCATATAAATAGCAGATACCTCACGTTTACTTATTTACTCCTTTTTTGCAAACTTATAAAAATCAAGCCTATTGACTGGACACCAATTAGTTCCTTGATTTTCTATTAAGATGCACAACCACAGATGATAAGCATATCTTTTGAAAAATAAAAATAGAAAACAAAAACCATTCCATTTTCTATAGGAAGCAATGGAAAAAGTGGTCAGAAACTCTTTAAGAGACCCAAGATGGTCACACTCACGCATAGTTTCCAAGTAAGAGCAAGGTGTTAACTAGTATCCCTCAGGAATAACTAGGTTATGTTTCACCTCACAATAAGGGGCATACGATAACAAGGGACATACGATAACAACGTACTTTAACTAAATAATTAAAAACAACCATGATAAGCTAATCATATGAATTGAAACCAAAAGTAACAAACCCCAATACCCATAAAAATAGGCGGGGGGAAAACACAAACTTACAATTCAGCAGAGATGTATTCGATTCTCTTACGGACATTTGCATTGGCCTCAGCCAAATCTTGCTTAACAAGTACGGGCCCAATCAACTTGTAAACATTTGCGTCTTCTTTCAACAAATCAAGTTCCTTATCAAAAGGAACAGATATAATCAGTTGGCATCGTAGCAGGAAGAGCCAGAGAACAAATAAAAATATATGATTACGGTACCTTGAGGACGAGCTCGTTCTCGCCAAGCTGAATCGTGTACTTCTTTCTCATCTGGTGATTCTTCGCAATTTCTGAAAAAAAAAATGGGAAATTCGTGGCACGAATTAGAAGAGTGAATACAAATAGAACAATAATAGATAAGGGGAATAGTGAGCGTACCCTTCTGGAGCTTGCTGAGATCATTGGCTTTGTTCTCCAATTCACGTTGAAGATCTCTGAGGTTGGACGAACTCATCGTGTTTCCGACCTTCTTCCTTCAGCTGCCGTTGTAAAACACCAATGGCTACTGCTTTTGTTCTTCTTCTTGTTGGGTCGGCCCAACATCATAAAGAGCCCAATCCGTATCACTCGATTCAATAATTCTGTTTTAAATTAAAAACTCAACCAACCTAATTAAAATTACTATACAAAACCACATTTTTATTATATCAAAATAATACAATTTCAAAGTATAAATATATTTCTTTACAAATTATATTAAGAATATATATATATATATATATATATATATATATATATATATATATATATATATATATATAATTTCGTAAGAAGTGGTGTTAAAAAATGTATGTGATAGTTATTTTCAAATAGAAAATTTCTTTACACTCCCTTAATTTTCAATAAATATATTTCTTTACAAATTATATTAAGAATATATATATATATATAATTTCGTAAGAAGTGGTGTTAAAAAATGTATGTGATAGTTATTTTCAAATAGAAAAATTCTTTACACTCCCTTAATTTTCAATATAATACTTTATAATAAGTAAAAGACTCTTCGTTTAGATTATGTCATTTATGCAATAAATTCCAAAGTTTAACTCATTACACAGGTAAGACTTAAAAATAAACATGACTTAAAATCTACATTAAATTATTGTAGTGTATGAGATTGAGATGATGTCATCAACTTAATATCACATCACATTCACACAAATATCAATTATTATAACTTAAAACTAATTATTACATATCATATATTGTATTAGCATATACAAATATCCTGTCAGTTTTCCAAGACTAGATTAATACGATTAATCAAAGATTAGATGAACAAGTTAGGTTAACAAAATCTTAAATCATCAACAAAGATCCCAATCTACTTATCCAGATAAACATCCACAAGTACTATAAATAATATTATTCACAAAATATTATACCATTTAATATTATATTTATTAATTTCTTTCACAAATATCTTATTTGAGTTTTTTTCGAATATATTTTGCAACATTCTAATACAATGGACTTCAAGTATTAGAAGTTAAGAAAAAAGATAAAATTTTATACAATTGAAATTGAAGAAAAAGTCATCATAAATAAGTGTTACATATAAACTTATTTTAAATGTGTATGGATGTTGGGTAAAATAATTACACTTTCATTCATCTTGTAATCATATAAATTAAAATCACAACAATTAAGAAGTTCATGTTAAAAGATTGTAAAAAGAATTCACATACCACAGATATCATTTACCAATTCAAATCCACACCAAAGTTTATTTATCACATCTCCTTGTTTTATCCTAGTCATATCGAAATCATGTAGCATTTATATCACATTATTTCAAAATTATAAATATTTCCTGCACCAGAAATTTTCATTTCATAATATGTTAATTCAAATGATCTATTCATCGCATTCAAATTGTCAACCAAAAACAAGTTCATATCATGCTTATAGAAAAAAAAAATTAAGAAAATAAATGGCTTTCTTTATCTTGAAGTTACATCAACATTAGTACAATAGCAGAAAAAAAATGTGATAAATTTAACATAAAACGAACTGTATATAAAAAAATAGAAAAAAATACTATGAAATTTTTGTGGAAAAGGAGAAAGGAAAGATGATTTGACATAGAGATAGATATGCATCCTTTACCCGCCAAACCAAAACCAAGTCACACAAATAAATATCTTCTTGCTTCCATTCCTATGACGTGGTCGGAATTCACTTCCAGATATTTTCTATCAAAATATCATCTCACCTTAGTGTTCCCCACGTTGACTCCATTCACCTTCACATTCGCCCTTCTTTTCCCCCTTAAATTACCAATCTGCCACTATTCTCATCTCCCCCCATACCCACTCGTAATTTCCCTCTCTCTTCGGGGCATTTCCGTCACATCATTTAACCGACTTTAACGAGAAGAGCGAGAGAGAAAAGAAAGAGAGTTTGGTGTTATTTTTCATTGTTGCAGTTGCAGAAGAAGAAGAAAAAGAAAAAATGGCTATGGCAAAAGAGAAAGAGGAAGATGAAGAGGAGGTTCAGACCTGTGGGAAGAGGTTGAAATGCATGAGGAATGATGAAGAAGATGATAATGGTGTTGATGAAGAAGAGAGCGAGCTTCCTCTGAAACCCGGGATTTTCTTCTACCCGACAACCCCAACTTCCTTTGTTGTCTCTGATGCTCTTGAACCTGATTTCCCGGTCATATATGTCAACAAGGTCTTTGAAATCTCCACTGGGTATCGTGCCGACGAGGCCCTCGGTCTCAACTGGTTAGAACTTTCTTCCATTTCTCCCTCTTTTTTGTGCAAATTCCGACCTCTTAACATCTGGGGTTTTTCTGTTTTGTGCATTTGACTCTGAAATTTACCTGGTTGGGTTGAATTAAACTTCCTCAAACTAGAACCCCTTTCTGTGCCTGTCAGATTGTTCTGTTTATTCAGATCTATGTTTAAGCTCAGATTTTTTTTTGTGTTCCATTTTGTCATCTAGTTAAGAGATGAGATTCTACTGTGTCAAAATTCATAATTCAGAAACATCTTATGGCTTTTGCGAACTACATTTCACTGAACTGTGAATTCTGATTGGTAGTGTTTTATCCTCTGTTGTCCATTTTTCGGCAATTTTTTATCTGCTATGGTTAGCTCTTCTATTGAACTTCTTGTTTCTCCTTTTTTTTTTATCATCTCTCAAGCTGGAGTATTTTTTTTTTCGTCCTTCCTTTTGGAACCCTTGTTTTTTACCTTGTTACAATATGATTTGTGAAAGTTGCGAATGGCCGATACTTCTATCTTCCTTGTTAGTGTCATAATATTATTGCTGGTGTGAATTTTCAACTAAATTTATTAAGTATCCACAATTTTTATTAATGTTCAAATGTAGCAAAGATACATGTGACTTTAAAATAATTTGAAAATGTCATGTTTTGTCCATTGAAGATAGCAATTTTCTATCAAATTTGGTGGAATGTTTGGTTTTAAGAGTTTTTGGTGTCTATAGTTTGAGTTTGGTTTAGTTTTGGTTCCCAGATTAAAAGTGATTATTATTTCAGGGTCCCTAATTTGAAGAAAGTTCACATTTAGTCCTTAAGATTTATTTTCTGTGATCATCTAAGAACTAAAACAGGGTTGTGAAACTAAAGAATAACTTTTTAATTTAGATGACCAAAAACAAACTTGAATCAAATTTAGGGACCTGAAAATATTTAAGTCTTAAGAAAATGGATACTTAAAATATTATGATATAAGGTTTGTCAACTGTTTGAGCCTTTGCTTCAACTAACTCCTGAGAAAATTTTTGATAGAGGATATTGATTAAAAATGTGACATTCTTGTTTTCAACAGTAGGGAAGGTAGCCGGTTAAGCTTTTGAGTTTGCATTCCTGTAAATCCTTCTTGCAGTGCCTTACTCAATCACCAAATTTGAAACAATTTGTTTTGAAACTTTAGTTTTAAGTGTATCAAATGGCATCCTGTGATCCATAATGGGATAAGACTTTGTTATATACTGATCAGTCAGGGTTATTTTAGAAGAATGGCCAATAATTGTTTTAAAATTTCTTTTGTTTCAGTCGGTTCTTACAGTATAGAGATCCTCGAGCTCAGAGGCGACACCCTTTGGTGGACCCTGTTGTTGTGTCTGAGATCAGAAGATGTCTTGAGGAAGGTGTTGAGTTCCAAGGTGAACTTTTGAATTTCAGAAAGGACGGCACGCCATTGGTGAACAGACTAAGACTTGCACCAATTCATGACGATGATGGGACTGTGACACACGTAATAGGTATCCAACTCTTTTCTGAGGCAAATATAGATCTGAACCGACTCTCATATCCAGTATTCAAAGAGACTTGCAATCAGGATTTTTCCAAGAATGGTAAATATTCTCCAAAGGGTGGACAATGTTTGTACAGTCAGCAGCAAGAGATGTGCGGCATTCTTCAGCTTTCTGATGAAGTCTTGGCTCACAACATTTTGTCACGCTTGACACCAAGGGATGTTGCATCCATTGGGTCTGTATGTAGAAGAATACGTCAGTTAACAAAGAATGAGCATGTCAGGAAGATGGTATGTCAGAATGCTTGGGGCAAAGAAGTGACAGGAACATTGGAACTGATGACCAAGAAGTTAGGATGGGGTCGTCTGACTCGGGAACTCACCACCCTGGAGGCTGTTTGTTGGAGAAAACTGACAGTTGGAGGAGCAGTGGAGCCTTCACGCTGCAATTTCAGTGCTTGTGCTGCAGGAAACCGACTAGTATTGTTTGGAGGTGAAGGAGTGGACATGCAGCCTATGGATGACACTTTTGTTCTAAATCTTGACGCTAAAAATCCAGAATGGCGCAGGGTTAGTGTGAAATCATCCCCACCTGGAAGATGGGGCCACACACTCTCATGTTTAAATGGTTCTTGGTTGGTGGTTTTTGGAGGCTGTGGTAGGCAAGGACTGCTCAATGATGTGTTTGTGCTTGATTTGGATGCTCAACAGCCAACATGGAGGGAAGTCTGTGGTGGAACCCCACCTCTTCCCAGATCATGGCATAGTTCTTGCACAATTGAAGGGTCGAAATTGGTGGTCTCCGGTGGGTGCACGGATGCAGGTGTACTTCTCAGTGACACGTATTTACTGGATCTCACAACGGAGAATCCAACATGGAGAGAAATTCCAACATCATGGGCTCCTCCATCTCGGTTGGGGCACTCACTCTCGGTGTATGGGAGGACAAAGCTTCTGATGTTTGGTGGACTTGCCAAGAGTGGACACTTGCGGCTACGATCAGGTGAGGCTTATACAATTGACTTGGAAGATGAACAACCACAGTGGAGGCAGCTAGAATGTAGTGCATTCACGGGATTAGCAAGTCAAAATGCTGTTGTTCCTCCTCCTAGACTGGATCATGTTGCTGTGAGTATGCCTTGTGGGAGGATCATTATATTTGGAGGTTCCATTGCGGGTCTTCACTCACCATCTCAGCTCTTTCTCTTGGACCCTTCTGAAGAGAAACCATCTTGGAGGATCCTCAATGTTCCAGGGCAACCACCTAAGTTTGCTTGGGGTCATAGCACTTGTGTGGTTGGAGGGACTAGGGTACTGGTGTTGGGGGGACACACTGGGGAGGAGTGGATACTCAATGAGTTGCATGAGTTATGCCTGGCAAGTCGTCAGGATTCTGACCTGTAAAGGGCATAAAACCAGACCCTCTTCTCTCAGAACAAGATTTTTGTTGCAAAATAGGTTTTGGGTGGGTTTTGTTTAGCAGTTTGGTTTTGTATATGAACTATATCATATGATTGTTGTATGACATGACGTGTGTATTACCACTGTTTTTTGAATGATGTGTGATGCCATCTGGCTCCTCTACCCTCTATGACTATGACACTAGGAAACAAACTTCTGTACATCATAGAGTTCTTGCCTCTTGTATCATCCCTCCTTTTTCTTTTACTATTAGTTTTGTTAATAATTAATTCTTTTATTATTGTTTCTTATCATCAACTCTGATATAACTAATAAATATATAACATAGAAGGAGAAGAAAAAGGGTGGGTAGATTTCAAAAGAAATTCAAGGAAATATAAGTATGAGGATTGAACGTTAATAAATCTTTAATTAAAGAAGGTTTACCTGGGTTGTAACTAGTTATTATTAGCCTTCTTTACAAATAGAAAAGATAAAAAAAATGCTTAAAATTCATGCAGTAAAAAGTTGTATAGGCTTGAAATTTAACCATTTTACTAAATTATAACACGTGATTAGGATTACTTGGAGTTTTTTTTTTAAAAAAAAACTGCAGGGCCAACGTGCTTTTTGAAATACAAGTGTATAGATTTTCGAATTATGATTTTAAAGTTTTTAGTGTAATTTACCTTTGTGTTTGTTTGTTGAAGAAGTCGGTAAAAGTGAAGAAAGTTGAGAATACAAAATTTAAAACACGAAAACAATGCAAAACTTTATATCTTACTTTCCCTCCCTAAACATGTGAAGAAGATTACCTTTAATATTATATATATATATATATATATATATATATATATATTACTTTATAAAAAAATCAATAATATCTTATATTTTTATTATAATATATAATTAAAGTAAAATATAATAATAAATAAAATGATTTAAAAATTATATTTTATAGATTAATTTACTTTAAAATATTATTATTTTAAAATATAATTTTTCGATGAAATTTGGAAATATTTTTAATTTAAAAATTGTTTTCATTCTAGTTTATAATTTACAATGAATTTTTAAAATAAATTATTTTTTAAATATTACAAAAATTATTTTATTATATAATCATATCTTGTAACAACTTTCTACTCAATTTTCACTTTCTTAGCTTTAATTCAAATAACTTCACTCAAATTAAATAATTTCAATTTTTTCACTCTCTTTTTCATCATTTCCTTCGGCTTTTACTTCCTCAAATCCAGTAATCCAAAGGCATCGCATCCAATTCTTCGCACACACAGATTAGTCAACCCGACCCAAGATGCTAAGGAATGAAATTCAGCGAGTCAGATTTTCAACTTGAGAGAACCTGACTCGTACCAATATCTTTTACAGGTTATTTAAGTTTTTTCAAAAATTTACACAAGTTTTAAAATGTGATTGAACACAAGGTTTATAAAGTCGAGCGGAAATAAATCATTCAACAGCGGCAATGAAAATATGAATGTTACATAGCTGTAAATAGAGATTTTATTACAAGTATTTAACCTAAGTTCTCTTTTAATAGCTTTCTCTGACATTTTTTAAAATTTATTTTTTTCTACGGGACGAAAACTCATGAACAGATTATTGAAAATATTTATCCAATGGCACTACCGATGGTGAATAGAAGAATTTATTAAAAAACAAATTCTCAGATCGAATATTGCTATGCTATGCACATGGTCACCTCGTTTTAGTTGTGATAGTTTACTAATGTTTGACTCCTCTAATTAATGTAATTATTGGCACATATATAGCAAAGAATGAAGATTAAATGACTAATAAAATGGTGAAGTCCTTCGAAGTTACATAAAATCACAACATAAAACTCGTAAGTTACATAAAATCACAACATAGAACTCGGATCGGATGCTTTTTACACTGTGGTATGTGGGTCAAAAGAATTATACGCAAGTACGATTTTCACTTCTCGTCGTAACCGTGGACTTTTTTTCTGTTCGTGCTTGATTAAAAAATAGTAAAAGCTACAAAATCTATAAGAAATCTCACAACATCTGTTGCAAACTCTGGGATCTCATTATTTCCAAGTCACCGAGTCAATGTCATCCCTAGCTTGCTTGTATAATTCAAGCCTTTTGGCTATTTGATTTCTCCTTTCCATAAGGGCTGGATCTTCATCCAACATGGCACCCAATTTTTCCTTCTGCATAACAGCTCCAGTAATCAGTTATAACGTTGCTTTCGTCATATTGAAATATACATGATGCTTTCATCAAATTGCAATATACATGTTGCAACAAACAAAAATAAAAACAAGTCCCTAAGTATTGAGCCTATCTCGCTTAAACAATCCTTTTGACAAATCACAAGGGAAGTAGCCAGCCAGCATTCTATTATCCCTTTTTCCTAAACCTTTGCTAACCTGTTCTATGAGCTAGTATATGCAACAATTAATATCCTCTACAACACACTTCAATAGCTGTAGTATACATGATTTAATGATAGCCAAATTGCAATTTAAATCATTTTCATTCTTGATCTACTTTGATCTACTTTGATCCTCCTGTTATTATTTCCATTGTTTTATTTCTTCAATTTTGACTAATTATAAATTTGCATACCTTTAATGTATTTATGTAAGTTTAGTTGAACTATAAACATAACATTCATTTAACAAACCTTAAGAAATAATTTAATTAATTAAAATATAAAAATAAAATAAAAAATAAACCATACAAAATTGAAGATTGACCTAAATTTCTGATTTTCTAAACTTTGACGCCAAGAATTTTAGATGATTTTTTTTTTAAAAGACCAACATTATATTTTATCCTAATTAAAATACAAAGCCAAAGGGAGCCTAACTAACACACTGTCCAATCTTGATCATCCCCAAATTCAAAGCCAATAACTTCTCGCGTCATACTTTTATAATTTCCAAAAACTTAATCCGACGGTATATTTGGATTCATCATACCCAGAGCTTTGGTTACATGTACTTCATGATATTGACAAAAAAAAAATCATTTCGTAAGCTCATACTTGGACCAGGTTCATTAAGTTATCAATGGAAAAAACAGCATGGCATTGTAATTATATAAGTAAATTCAAACAAGCCACACGTAATTATAACTTGTGCAGATACCATGAAAATAACATAGTTAAGGAATGAGAGAAAATTGTATCTAAGATGGGAAAAATTTAACCCGAAGATAAAAAATCGTACCTCCTTCCTCCCAACTTGAACGTAAAAGTGGTTCAGCAAAGATCGCTTAGCCTCTCTGACTTGACAATGAACGACAGCCTTGGGTATGGTATTCTTAAGTGTATCGCAAACCATATTGATATAGGAACTTACATTTGTTCCTGTATCAGGCAACATAATATATAATACTCAGAATAATGACTGTATAACCATTAGATATGTAAAAGCAATCTCGAATCAAAATCCAAATTACGTGTAATCATGCCATTTAAATTTAAACCCTCCTTTCAAATATTTAAGTGAATTTCAAAGCATCTCGCTCTTTATTTTATAGGAACAAAAACTCACACAAGATATGAGAGAAAAGGGATTTAGACATCTTCCCCAAAACCTAACTTTCTTGGACACAATTTTGAATATTTTAGAGTGGATAGAGTTTTGAAAAAAAAATAATGGTCATTTTAGAGAAAAAAAATGAATTTTTTAATTGAAAACGACATATGCTGACCAAATATCAAAAAGAAGTTCCCACATTGCTTACAAAGATAACTTTTACTTCTGATGAAAGATGAGTCTTACACACTTCAGTAAAAAGACATGGTTTATATAAGCTTATCCATCTAACCAGTACTGTAGTCCTAGAATAATCATATACTAAGAATTACAATATTATTCTTAAATGTTACTAAAAAGGCTTGAGGAAATTTAGGTTACCAATTTTGCGCAGGTGATTGTCAGTATAACTGTCCATATTTGGGGGACCATTCCGATTTGGATTTGGTGGTCCATTTGGATTCTTTTCTGGTTCAAAATGAATCTTCCTGAAAAACTCCACTGTTAGATAGCTAGACTCCATATCAACCAACCGTGTAACTGTCTTCCTGCTTTCTTCTCGGAATTTTTCCAGAGCTTCATTCGCAGCAGTTGCTATATCATTGGAAAGTGTTGGAAATCTTTTTAGTTCCTACATGTCATAAAAACGCCAACTGTAAAATATAATTTAATTATCTCTTCCCCTGTAATATTTCCCCATCCCAATTCACCCCTTCAGATACCAAAGCTAATAATAGAAAAACTATTCAAGGTCCTGGAACGGCACCTTACATCAGTTTTTAGCAATGACTCATACCCTTCATTATTAGCCTTCAAAGATTCATTAATTCAAGAAGGAATCCTAATAACCAACTCAGACACATGAATTAGGTGTGAAAGAAGAACAGGCGCATTCAACTTGCATTTTTGTTTATTTTTAAATTTTAAACTTATGACATGTCTGACATCAACTTGTGCACTGCTTTACCTCAGTTTCTGTAATTGATTTCCGTACAAGTTCCTTTAAAACAAAGTGAACCTGTATAATAGAAGAAAGCACGCAGTTCAGAAATGAAAAGAACAACATCACACACAGCAATTTAATATAAAAAAATGTAAATGAGGAAAACAGTTCCTCTTGTGGAGTAACTATTTTTATCTCACTTCAGTGACAAAAATTAAAGGAAAAACACATGTTAAACAGCCCTCATACAGTATATAACAATAATATAAGAAACACAATTATAAATGTGATTTTTGGTACAAAAAACGTCAGAGTTTCATCATGGGAAATTATTTACTGAGAAAGGGATTCAGAAAGCAAAAACAGAATCAATGGTAATGAAATTTCAGTTTAACAACATTCCAAGTTTGTGTTGATGTGGAAGAATAGAGGACGTTCACAATAGCAGGCTTGTATATATATTCACGTGATATCAGGATTTTCATTTACTTGATTTTGTCTTCTTCACAATTACCTCCTGCTGTGATCAACACTGAGATGAATCTCTTCAGAGGTGATTTTGAAAAACAAAAAGACAAAAACGATAGAAAGCAATACAGTAGTTGTGGAGGACACCTCAGGTCTAAACAATGAGGTATTTCATGTTATATCTGGTAGTTTCATTTCATCATACCAAGGAACAGGACGACAGACTAAAACAAAATATAATAAAGTAAACAAAGTTTACAGCATCCACGGAGGCTTCAGCTGGGCCTTTGAAATAGCCTATAGATCCTTCAATGAGTCTTCGGTAACCCTGCTCTGGAGCAATTAGATGGGGCTGATACCCATCAGCTTCAGTGACAACCCTCTGGACATTTTTCAGGGAAAGATGGCGATCGAAAGGAAGCTTTTTTAAAGCAGCTGGTAACTGGTGATCAAAAACTCCGTATATCCGGTCCCCACCAGGACGACTGAAAAAGAAGTTAGTGGGCTAATCAACTAGTTGACAAGGCAAAAAACCAAAGAAAGTTCATACAATTCATTTGTTATAGAAAGAAACAAAAGTAAACAAGGAGCTAATTATGAAGCTGAATAGGAGCAGTTACCCTCCCTCCAGGTGCTCTTTAAATACTTTATCAAATGCACGACACATCTCTAAAATAGTGTAGAGTTGGGCCTACGTAAACAAGTAACACAACTTAAAACACTTAGAAATAAACCATTTTCAAATTAAATTATTCAGCATAGGTCTCAGTTCTGACCCCTGAATCCACAGCAATTGGTCTGCCAATACGGTCCAACTCGGCATTTAGCTCGTCAATAGTTTTATTAATTAAGGCAATGATACTTGGTATTTTCTGTCTGATAACTTGCTCCAAATGCTACGGTCATAAAAAGCAGTGAAAGAAAAAAAATCATTGAAAGAATCAGAAATCAATTGAATAAAAGTACAGTAAATTATAAAAATGTTACTGAAAATGTGTAGAATATAAAACCTGAGATAAAAGCTTAGCAAGATATTCTGATCCCATTTTATGTGCCAAATGTCCATATTCGGGACTTGTCTCAAAATATTCACGCTCCTTCCTACGAGCAGCAATCATGTCAACATTCCGATTAATATCAGCTTGTGAACGGTTCACAATTCCAACCCATGGATGCTGCAGCCTGTATTGCCTTCCCTCGAGTACCTTCACGTTTTAAATTTAAAAACTTCTGTCATTTTGCAACTAACAAGTTAAATCCAAGGAAATCAATTTAAGTTACTGAAGAACAAAACAGAAGATAGTTGCAGTTATTAAGAAATCATACATCAACCGCATTAGTTCCTTTATCCATAAGATCAAGTTTGGTAACAACACCAAACGTTCTTTCACCTGAAAAAGTATAAGGAAGAAAAGTTTGTTTTTTGGTAAATGCATGCTGACCAAGAAAGAATGAAAAACAAAACAAAACTGAATGAATCAAAATCTACCCTTGGAATTGCTTCAATATAAACAGCCATACCTGAAGGGTCAACTTCTCGAGCGATTTTTATGGCATCTGATGTGGCAATATCTTGATTTGCAGGAGAGATAGCTAAGATAATGCAATTTGGCTTCACAATTGAAGAGTTCAGTTATATTGTTAACATGAAACATTGAAGATAATTTATAAGAGCAAGAGTAGATAATAAATTTGACAGCAGTACACCCGAAAGGCAGTTCAATTTCCTTAAAATGGAACATAAATTACAGGATTCAAAATAAACGTAGACTGATTACAGGTGATGCCAATTAAACCAATGAGAAGAATATTCTTGCAGCAAAAGATAAAAGAAACTACTGGAAGGAAAACATTATTGTGAGTGAATCCTACATTAACCAAACCCACAAGATACAAGAAAGTAAAAAACCACAAGTTTCCAGCAAAAGATTACCCAGATAAATTTATTGATTACCAGAATGTAGTGTTATTTGAAGGGGTTCAAAGTGTGACGAATCATTATTCTTCTTTAAATAAGAGTGATTCAGAAAAGTTCTTCATATCAAAGCTTGTCTTACAAAATTTAAAATCATATCTCACTACTTCATTTTTCTCTTCATATCAAGAGTATATAATTTACCTTTTCAACATAAGAGCGGACCATGTTTTCAATATCTTGAACAATACTCTCTTGCTGTCCCTCTTCAAAAAAGAAGAAAAACTTGGTTATACGTTTGAGGTTCTAATGAGTCCTCTCAGAATACAACTCAAATTGTATAAATATACTGAGAAATATATTGAGGTTTACCTACTGCAACCTTTGTCAGCCCAGGAAGATCTATGAGGGTTAAGTTTACAACTGCAAAAAATGCCACATAACTATGTCAAACAGAAAGAGGGCATTAACTATGTCTTTTATATTCATGTTGTTCAACAAGGAAGGTAAGCACTAAATGAGAAAGCCAAGTGATCTTCAATCAATCAAACAAATAAATAAATAAATACGATTTCCAAAATTATATATGTAGCAAAATGAAATATGGCAAGTAATCTTCACTTTAAAGCAATCACGGTTAACAATGATTCTCAAAATTACTATAGTAGATGTAAATAGATTAATATTAGGGTTAAATATGTTTTGACCTAGTTTAGTCCTTCAACTTAAGAAATGTGTGGATTTTATCCTTTTAATCAAATTTTATTAAGTTTATTTGACATCTCAAAGACGTTTGTTTTCATGATAGCATTTGAGTTGTTCCCACTGTTTTACACATTTCCGCTTCAATGTTACTTGAGAAACACATTTAAAACGTCAAATAAACTTAACAAAATTTGGTTAAAAGGACTAAATACACGCATTTCTACCGTTAGAGAACTAAATTGAGCTAAAGTTTCGAAGAGAAACTAATTCAATTTTCAGTAAAAAGTTAAAGGACGAAAAACATATTTAACTCTTAATATTACAATGATTTCATAAAATATAAACTTTTGCACCAAACTTATTGCAGAATTTGAAAATTCAGATTGACAACCTAACCATAGGTAAAGCTTCAATTGAAAACTCTGGCTTATAAAACAATAATGAAAATTATGCGCTGGATAATTCATTTGTAGAATCACCAGCACAAAAGGACAGGAATATTAAAGTTCAGAATTCAATCAATGCTAATGTAAAGGTTCACTTTTTAATAAAGCAGAAGACTAAATCCTCCTAGTTTTGGAAGAGAAGATTCATTCAACGATATAAAAAAATGTAGCCATTCTTTAAATTATAAGCCATAAATAGTCACCACGATGAAATGAGAAATAAGATGGAAATCGTAATAAAGAGATACAGCACAACATTATAAGTTTTCAACCAATTGCTTTCAAGATCCATGCCATGTCATGCTATCAATAGAAAATAGAGGTACAAACCATTGGGAGAATAAATGCTGAGATGAATTGGAATGTTAGAAATTTGTTTTGTCTTCCCAGTTATACGATCTGTTTCGTCTGCTATTTCCTTCCTCACAGCAGCTGCATGGAAGTAAAGGATCATTGTAGAAACAATTAATCGAGACATTATGGTAGTGCAAACTCTAATTGCAGCTGTTATTTATTTGTAATCCACACACTGAACAACGGACACATAGACAAACATAATAAATCCACAAGCTCAAACTGGCCCTTGCTGTGTACACATACCACATATCACCACAACCTCACAGCCTCTATTTTTATTTCAAAGCTATACTACCATCCGAATTATTTACACTTTTATTAACACAAAAAATAAACTGAAAGAGGAAATTTAGATAGAAACTTCATTTACCAAAGTCAGTGAATCTCTTTCTCGGTAAGTGAAGAAACTCCGCATACTCCTGCGTCCCATTGTCTGTCTTGTGAAGTTGCAGCACTAATGGTCTCCGTGTAACAATACCTTAAAGAAAACAACAAAAAATGTCAAAAAACCATTCAGAGGCAAGGAAATAAGTTATGACCGTCCTCCACCGCTATCAATAGAGAAATACGCGACGTCTTGTAGTAAAAATAGAAAATAGTAACAACAACAAAAATAATAAATAATAATATATACCAATACATAAAGGATACCGATTTTCGTTACCATTATTCTCGCACCATTTTGACAATAACTTTTTTTGTGAAAACTGTTCTGATGATTGTTATTTCTATTTTAGTAACTATCTTTTAGTGTATTTTCAGTACTACTGCTATTAATAATAGATAAATAAATAAATAAAAAGATCACTCCAACTAGGAGAAGCTATTTTCAGTAAACCAACATCTCAAAAAAAATCTTCATATCTTCTTATTAAAAAACAGTGACCACTTTTGCTTAATTGTTTTTGATTTCACAGTTAGTAACCAGTACTCCGCAAGGCACCATTTCTTGTAATATATATAAATATATAGTAGTAGAACTGCTTTATGAACAACATTGCTAGAGAGATCTCGTAAAGTAGCGAACGAGAGCAGAAGATGGCAAAAAAGAGAGTAAGAATCACCAGATCCACGAGGTAGAAAATCTCTTCCGACCACGCTTTCAAGCACCGACGATTTTCCCGAACTCTGATACGCCAGAAAACAAATTTGAAAAACAGAAAGAAATAAAGAGTTAGAAAGCATTGTAGTTTGAACGAAGAAAGTGTTCAGTACCTGGCCACCGACGACGGCGACGGATGGAAGAGCTTCCCAAAGCGATAAACCCTCGCCGCCGTGATCTCCTAAAACGGTGCAGGCTCGTTGGATCTTATTGATGAGACCGATCAAGCTCGTCATCGTCGCCATTTTGAAATCGGAAAATAGATCGGATCGGATCGGAAGAGCGATTGAAGAAACGAACGGAAGGAGATCTAAAGAGAGAGAGAGGTTTATGGTTTTAGATCGACGAAACGCGCTTCGGTGGATGCAGAATGTGCATCCAAAGAGATTGGAAATTCGAACGGGTAAACAACATAAACAGAAAAAGAATGGACACCAACCAAACGGTTCTTTATTTCATGCGCTGTGATGGGGCAAATGGTCACTTTACACATTCCTCTGTGGGTTAAGTAAAGGAAACGAAGTTCGTTCTAAAGTCATTTTTTGAATGTTATCGTGACATGACATTCACGCCCTCCGAATAATAAATAATTTAGATCAAAATTCTAACATATTCTTAACTGTGTTTTCTTGCTAAAAGATTTTTTAAAAGAAACAGCGTTTTCTTGTTTTTTTAGAAGGAACCGCCTTTTCTTAAATAACTAAATTACCTACTTGGTCTTAAAAAAAATTAATTCATATCAATTTTTTTTATTGTTTAAAGATATATTTATGATGCTAGATCATTTAAGAAATAATTAATAATATTGTAGTCATGTTATATTTGAATATCTTTGGAATTTGTAAGTAAACGTCACTTACTTTTTTAATTCAGAGTACAATAATACTTAGTTGGACATGTTAATATTTTATATCAAATGCATCTATTCCACCCAAAAACAAGCTTAATATACATATTCCAAACAAGTTGATATAGGTTAAAAACTTATATTTAAATATCAATGATGACTATTTGTACCTTGTATAAATCTATTTCTACACCTTGTATGAAATATTTTTATGGTGGGAGTCACTTAAAGGAGGGATAAACGAAATTAGGGCAATTCTTCCTATAATTTCATATTTTCATCTCACACTATGCAAATATAAAATTTTCATTTTAGTTTTTAGAATTATGGAGTCCAAAAATAATAAATGACTTTTGAATTATACAGTCAACAAAATATAAATTCAAAGATTATTTTTAAAATTTAAATCCCACAATTCAAAAGTTATTAATTTTATTAAAAAATAATTTAAATTACATAATTAAAAAGATAAAAATATATTTTTTAATTACATAATCTTAAAAACTTTTTTTCTTCTAAAAAGGAGGCCTTCAGTGTACTTCAAATTAACTTCTGATTATAGAATCATAAAATTATTTTTTATATTCAAATTACATAATTAAAAAACAATACGATAATTTTTTTCATATTAAATGCCAGGACAAAAACATAAGAAGGTACTGAAAAAATTGTCCAAAAATTTATACATTGTTCTTCCTGCACCCCATCAAATTTCTACCTTCACCGCAAGCGAAAGGCCCGGTGTAGTTGGATCAGGCCCAATTAAACGGGCTTGAAAGCCCATTTTCACGCTCCGTGTATCCACTGTTGAAACGCAACGCAACGCAACGCAACGAAACCACCATTGTAGTGTTCGTTTGAGCTTCAGTTCCTTTCCACAGCCTGGGACCTCAATCAATGGTGACAAGAAGAAAGCTCCTGAATTTGTTATCAGCTCTAAACGTTTCTGACCTACTTCCTCATCACGCCAATGCAATTAACCGTTTGTCGAAAACCCCCAAAACCCTTAGGGTTTATTACGGAACCCAATCATCCAAACCCCCCGAATACGAGATGCCATCGGTAACATGGGGCGTGATCCAAGGTCGCAAGGAGAAGCTCGTTTCGCGAGTAATCATCTTCGACTACCTCAAGGGTTTGGGAATCATCCCCGACGAGTTGCACGACCTCGAACTTCCCTCCACCGTCGACGTCATGCGCGAGCGCGTCGAGTTTCTCCAAAAAATAGGTTTAACTGTCGACGATATCAACAATTACCCTTTGATCTTAGGTTGCAGTGTCAGAAAAAACGTGATCCCCGTGTTGGGGTACTTAGAAAAAATTGGGATTGCAAGGCCCAAGCTTGGGGGATTCGTTAAGAATTACCCGCAGGTGTTGCATGCTAGTGTCATTGTTGAGCTTGCTCCTGTTGTTAAGTTCCTCAGGGGCCTTGATGTGGAGAAAGATGATATCGGGTATGTGTTGCAGAAGTACCCTGAGCTTCTTGGGTTCAAGCTTGAGGGTACTATGAGCACTTCGGTGGCTTATCTTGTTAGTATTGGTGTGAACCCTAGAGATATCGGTCCAATGGTTACTCAGTATCCTTATTTGTTAGGGATGAGAGTTGGAACTGTGATCAAGCCCTTGATTGATTACTTGGTCGATTTAGGGCTACCGAAGAAGGTTTTGGCTAGGATGTTGGAGAAGAGAGCTTACATTCTTGGCTATGATCTTGAGGAAACTGTGAAACCAAATGTGGAGTGTTTGATTAGTTTTGGTGTTAGAAGGGAGTGTTTGGCTTCAGTTATTGCTCAATATCCGCAGATTCTTGGGCTGCCTCTCAAGGCTAAGTTGTCCACGCAGCAGTACTTTTTCAGTTTGAAGCTTAAGGTTGATCCTGAAGGGTTTGCACGGGTGGTGGAGAACATGCCTCAGGTAGTTAGCCTCAACCAGCATGTGATTATGAAGCCCGTTGAATTCCTCCTTGGAAGGACTGTAACAGTGGAGGATGTGGCTAGAATGGTGATCAAGTGTCCTCAGTTGGTGGCATTGAGAGTTGAGCTGATGAAAAACAGCTATTACTTCTTTAAGAGTGAGATGGGGAGGCCATTGAAAGAGCTTGTGGAATTCCCGGAGTACTTTACTTATAGTTTGGAGTCTAGAATCAAACCCAGATACCAGAGGCTCAAGAGTAAGGGGATAAGATGTTCGTTGAATTGGATGCTGAATTGTAGTGACCAGAGGTTTGAAGAGAGGTTGCAGGGTCATTACATTGAAACTGAAAGTGTAGGTCCCAGATTCTGTATGGGAGGGAAATTGGAGCTACCGGGGAATGACATAATGTCTGATGACGAAGCTGAGAGTGATGATGAAATACTATATACAAGAACTGTTTCTCTATAGCTCAGCAATTTTTTTATTTTTCTGCGGTTGGTGAAACCATTGCAAAGTATAACTGTCATCAATTGGAGGACTAATTTTATCTGTTTTGTCCCCATTTGTATTGCTAATAGATGACATATCACTTTTTCTATTCATTCATTTGCTTTGGAGGCAATAGTGAAGTCTGAAACCCTGATATTTTGCCCTGAATATCCATGTAAATTATGTTGGTTGTTTCCTTCATGATCTAGTGATAAACTAATAGTGCCATAAAGGCAGAATTTTGAACACTACTATGTCTGTTAATGATATTTGTGGAAACATGATGGATCATATAAAAGCGATAGGAACTATCTTTGTTTTCTTGTAAATCCCTATTCCAATTCTTTACTAAGAGTGATTGATTTCTTTTATATATTATTGATCGAGATCTTTTTCAGAAACGAAGTGCCAATAATTGCATTTGAATTGCTTTCACTACAGTCGATTCTTGGATCCTCGAGCTCAGAGGTGGCAACCTTTCAATGTTAGGGTGGGCTCTAGGCACAAAAGAAACCACATTGAATAATTTTATCGGATGGAATTTTAATCATGTGATATTTTACATTTCAGCTAATTTATTTGTTCATTTTCTAATCATGTTTATTCCGTAACAAAGCAAGAATCATCCTTTTTCTACCATGGTCAAATTTCAGTAGACCAAGCCTTTTCTCTCAACAGTTTGACATTCCCTCTGGTATTGTTTAAAAATTATAGATAAGGAGATCCCAAATTTTGGAATTAAGTTCATTTTAGTCTAAAAAAAATTTTAATGACTAATTTCAATTGGATATGTAGGTTCAAGAAATGTTGCTACCTACATATCAATTAAGAATGCTAAAAGATTTGGACTAGGTGGGTAGACAATATCAAATGTGAATCAATCATTACTAAACGAGTGATTTGATGCATGCTTTAAAAATGTGTTGACAAATTTATATCAAGCTAATTTGGTTGGTACCTTAAATTTATGATGAAAAAATATTAATCTCATTTATATGTTTTCTATATAAGTATTCAATTTATATTAATGAGAGGGAAAATAGCTTTTGTTTTTTTAGGACTAATTACTTATTTTATTTATTACTTTTTTTTCCTGTTGTTGTCTCTTACGTATACTATTAATTTTCATTCAACATATAATTAAAAAATACAATATGTAAAATCATCACAGAATATATAACATAGACTATAAGTGAAATAGAAAAACAATCTATATTAGGTGTTAGTATTTAATACAAAAATACAATAATCCACAAATAAAAAACATAAATAACTTTCCTGATATGTAATTCCTTATTATAAAAAAAGTTTCTAACTCATGTACTAACTAAAAATCAAGGGATTCTAACTAGTTAAATATAACCAAATTTCAATATAAGTTTAACTGAGGATCACTTTTTTTAACTATCCACCAAACCACTCCAATGATAATAAAATTATAAGAAAAAGAAGATAATACTTTATAGTAGACCAAAACTTATTAATTATAAAAATCTGAGCACTTAAAATTAATTATTAACTTCTTAACTACAAGTTTGATTATAATCTAAAGAAATTAAGTACTGAAGAAGAAAATTAGATAGAACAGTCGATTGATTTACGGGGTTGATTCAAATCAAAGATAAATAAATTTGAAAGCTTAACCAATTTAAAGTGGCAATAATAATATAATCAATTCAAATTAATTTGTTTTGTTAATCCAATAACATTCGGACTAACAATCGACATTTATTCTTTGCAAGCGTTAACTAGCAATCCCTTACATAAGTAATTTAACAAATTGATTATATATTTCAATTCTTTTATTCTATGTTTTTTCCATCTTTAAACGGAAATTGTTATGCCATAGATGTCACCATTATTTGTACCACTGCCTTCTATCGTTGAAATATAAATAAATTTTAAAATTTTAATTTTAATAAAGAAAATTGAATAAACTACTGTCAGCTAAATTACACGCTCTCGTCCAATAAAATATTGACATCAATAATAATTGTTTTCTTGCTTTATGATTTATGCCAGACTTATTCATTAGTGGTGTAGAATTTCTCAGTTGACAAAATTACACTCCAGGTTACATAAAGTATACTAACCTAAGGAATGTATTCCCTTCTAATGCAAAAAGGATCTCTTAAAATTGGTTTCTTTTATGACTTTTAATAACTTTCGCTGGTTTAAAATCCATGTAATAAACTTCAAAAATGCAAAATTTAAAATAAATAAAAAATAACTAAAATATCAGTCAATAAAAAAAGTATTCAATATATCATTTCAATTACCTAACCTAAAATTTGGCAAGACTATCCAAGTACTATTATGAAGCTAAAATATAACATTTTGATCTCAAGAGGAGAAGAATTTTCATATAGATGATCTAGTGATAAGAGAGGAATCACTACGGGTTACCAAATTTTAACAACAGAGAAATGAAAGGCAGCACTTCGTGCTTCACACAAACACGAACTTATAATCAACTTGAAACTATTAATGTATATCACAACCAAATAAGCTTAGATCTTGATCTGATTACAAAGATATTAACAAACCTGAGATGAGAGGGCACAATCACACTATCTGCGTATTACAAATATCAACTGCAAAAAGGAGAAAGGGGGGATATAAAGCTACCTATACAACCACACAGCCACCCAAAGAAAAGCTGAAGGTTAGCTCCAAGTTAATTTTCTTCCTTTGCCTGGCTTCTTAGTCGATCTCTCTCTAAGCAGGAAATACACGACTCTATGTCAGACGCATACCGATTCTCAAACTCTCTTCTCACCATCAATCCATGGCCAATAACATAAACAATGGTCGTCGGAATGCGTTACAATCTTATAATCAATTGGGGGGAAAAGATAAAAGTAAAAATAAACAAAGAAGGGTAGAAGAACGATGCTATGAAAGTTCAATCCTTAGTGCCTCTTCAGGAGACATTGTCATTGGGTGCTGCGTGTTAATCCTCCCCGTGCCACATTTCTGAGCAAATGTAACATGTCACCCAAGTTAATGGGAAATCATTAAGTCAAACATATACAATTTGAAAATTCAATCACCAAATTCAGGAATTTCTGAAAGTTGAAGAATTGTTGACAAAAAATCAACAAAATAAATACTATACCGACGGGGATTTTAACAATTACATACAAACGTAGTTTAAGAAACGAAAACAGGGCAAACAAATAATGTAATTTTGGAGAAAATATTCTCTCACAAATCAGAGGATAATATCGAGAAATATTCTAAAAATGACGTGTATTTATTGAAGACCTGAAACAAAATCGGATAGATCATTTAAGTAAATAATGCCATGACAATGTAAAATATATCACATATGCAACGAGATACAAAATATAAGTTATTTGATCAATAACAATGATCTTCCTTTTCCATAAAACTAATGTAAAGTTTTTCAACACAAATCACTAGGGTTGAATATGTCAAAATGCCTAGACATTGGTCAATTACCATAACAAGGGGCCCGCGGTGAAAACAAAATTATCCATTAGGTTTAACCGTAAAAAAGGTACATGATGTAAACCTAAAATCTGGAAAATCAATACACGGAAGGGAAAAAAAAGGTACCTTCCAGAAACAAGCTGATGCTGAGCACTGTTCACAGGACCCTTTACATTGCTGAAACGCTTTGCTCTGCTCTCTTGTTCTTTCTCCACACGCATTGCAGCTACCTCCTTCTCCATGGCCGCTACTTCTCTTCTCATCTTCTTAGCCTCAACTTCCATGGCTTTGGTCAGTGTATCTACTTTCTTTGCTAGCATCTGACAAATAACACCATTGCAACTATTAGCTAAGATTATAATATCAACTACTAATCTAATATTAGTCCCAAATCAAATAAATACTAACTTCAATGGCATCATCTTTGTCTTTTAGGCTTTGATCTTTCTCATGACCAGCTTTCCTCAAGGCTAAGACCTCTTTCTGTAGCAAATCATACAAAACCCCAGAAACACTATCCTCCGTATCAACTGTCGGGAAGTCATTTGGCTTATCATCTGAATTTCCTTTCCAATTATCATTTTCTTCCCGGTGTTTGGTTCCTTCAGAAGACTGATTGAATGAATAACTTGGAGGTTTTCCATTTAGAAGAATTTTACTCCTTTCTAATGACCTTGTGCCGCCATCAAATGATTTAGATGTGCCTTTAGCATGCTTCAAAACTGTGCTTGAAGATACAGAAGACCTAAGTTGAATGGATGGTGATCTTTTCAGAAACCCATTAGATGTTAGTTTAGAGATGTTATCAGCTCCACCAAGGGATTGACGTCGAGAAGGCCCATTGCTAATACATCTTCCCTCTGAGGTGCCGCGATTAATACTGTTAGAAGTTTCTCTCAAACTCTCCTGTAGCACTTTAAGCCTTAATTGATATTTTTCCTGAAAATTGTAAAAGGTTTACCTTGAGTAACGGCAGAAGTAATCTCCTAAGCTAATACATGGGGGCTGTAAAACCAGATTATTACTTTTAACTGTGCTTCAGACTTTGCAGTGCGCTCAGTTATAGCAAGCTTGTCTCGAAGTTGCTGCATCTCTCCCTACAAGAATGTAGTTTGGTAAAAACAAATTGAAACCGCATTGAAGGGAAACAAAATTCAGGAAGAATTTAGGTATTTATTATTCAAAGAAAAAGGCTTACATCAAAAGGAATCAGAAATAATATTCACCTGCAAGAATCGTCGTTCTTCAAGCCATTGTTTTACAGGCATCACTTTGTCGTTAGCATCCTTCCATTCATTAGCAACCACTACAGCTACTCTGTTTGCTGTTACCTTGGCACGAGCTAACTCCCGGTCAAGTGTTTTTCTTTCTTCCTATGTAGTGTCAAAATAGCCATGCAGCAATTAGCATGCTTAAGTTATGATTGAGTAAACAAACAAGAAGAGTATAGTTAATATGGTTAACTCATTACATTCATTTCTTGAACTTTCCGCTGATAATCTCTCACAGCATTGGCAGCCGCACCACCTGCAAGTACAGCCTCTTCTAGTTCCCTCACGGTTTGGGTAAGTTTTTCAACCTCTGCCACTTTCAGTCTATGCATTTTGTCCAAAATTTTATTTTCTTCCTGGGAGAGGATATGATGACACCAAATGTAAGAAACTAAATTATTACAGATGGCATAATTGGAGAAGAAACATCGTACAAAATTGCAAATACCTGACAAATCTCAATCTGTTTAATTAGCTCTTGATTTTTATTTTGGAGATCATCCACCATGGAGGCCTTAGCCAAGGCAATCTGAACAGTCTTCTCAGCTTCAAGAAGTGCTGCTTCTTTAGATTTGGTAAGTCGATCTAATGCTTTGTTATCATCTTGAAGTTTAGCAATCTGCAAGGAACATGTTAAAGAAAGTAATTACATAAATCACCTATGACAGGCCAGCTTCAGTTGCCTTCATCAGTTTCTTATGGGAATCACATTCAAATTAGAAGAACAAAATAACATTACCTCTTGCCGGGCAAGCTTAAGTTCAGCTTCTAGAGGAGCAAGAATGGCCTCTATAGGAGGCATGTCATCATCCTTCTGAGCAGCATGGACCCTCCGAAGAGTGGCCTCAGCAGCAAACTGAGCTGCCATCGATGCTTTCTTGTCATCATTGATTTTCTTTATTTCAAGATTCTGCAAGAAATATCCAGTTTAGTAAACACGTCATGTGACCTAAATAATTTAGTCCTCGCTAAGGTTGATAGAGGGTTGAAGTAATACTTTGCTTTCTAGAAGAGACTCTGTTAACTTCAGCTTCCCTTCAACCTTCGACAACTCTTCAGTAAGCTACAGAACAACGAAAAAAAATACAGAAAACAAAGTTACATTTCAAGCTGACGTTAAGTGATGAATCTATACATTAAAAAGAAAACGAATAAATGAGAGCATGGCACATGAACAAGTTCTCAGGTGACCATGCACTACAAACAATTGAAATAATTACAACACCACGTTAATATACAACACGGGCCAAGTAGCCGCACACTCATTAAATCAGCCAAAGCATAATTACGTGCATAAACACATGAAACAGAAAAACTGGAAGAATGACTATGGAACCATAAATATACGCACAGTAAACACCAAAACAATACCACCATTCACCACGAAACAAAAACGGGCATATACAGAGTATTTTGTATAATTTTTTTTTTTGGTAAGTAATAAAATCAGCGAGCAAAGAAGCATTGTCCGGTCCTAAAGTTGAAAAATAAAAAAATAAAGAAATTAGTAATGAAGTTTCCATATTCCTAAGTCCTAATTCTAACCGTAATAGCAATGATCATTTCAGAATCTTGTAATTGATTCAATTTAACTTCAATAATACAACGAAGCAAAATTTAGAAGGTGACCTCTTCAACGGCCTTTTCTCTGAGCCGTTCAGAGAGCCTCAAGGCTTTGATCTCCGCTTGCGCTTCCGACAATTCCCTGTCCTTATCTGCAAACACGACGCAACACAAGCAAGTCACCATTAGTCAACAACGCGAAGCAAAATCAGGCCAAAAACTCGCCAGATCGAGTCGCATTTTCGCACCTCTAACTTCATTCTCCAACCGATTGAGCTCCACCTTCACCGGATCCGAACCGTGCAACAAGTTCATGAACTCGTCCGCGTCGAGGCTCTGCCTCATCGAAGGCGCGCGCCTCCGCGACGAGCCTTTCCCCTCCTTGAACGATCCGGACACCGCCAACGGCGCGACCGGCGTGGCCACAGTCGCCTCCGCTCCACCCTCGCCGGAAACCTCCGCCATGGCCGATCTAACCGATGCCGTAAGCAGTCACATCCACGTGCTCGCAGCTCCGCGGATCCCTACGCGCGCAGTTAGACTAAGTGCAAGAGTCGCAGAGAAAATGCAGCTCTGAGAAGGAGACGGTGGTTTTAGAGAGAGAGTTCGGGAGATAGATGGTTTCATAGTCTGTGCTTGTTTCTCTCTCTAGATTGTGATTTTAAATCTGGGCTTTCTTTTCCACTTCTTTTTCTTTTTTTCCTTTTTTTTTAATTGTTGTTCTGTGTGTATGTGTGTGTTGCAGTGAGAGTGATAGTGAGATTAAATAAATCTGAGTAATCAGTGAGTGTATAGCTGGCTGTTATGGTTAAGCAGACCAATACTGAGTGTGTGACAGGGAAACACAGTAAACCCTTTCTCATCATCTTATTATGTTAATCACTCTAGTAAAGCCCAAGCCATGGGCTTCAAGCCGGTAGCGTAATGCGCACTCCATGCATTTCCAACTTAAACCATCTTCGATATGCGTACGATAGCCGGTGGGACCCGGAACCGGCTTAGCTGGTAAACGTGTTCTGTTTGGACAAACAAACTCACAACTCGCTGCCATTAACATTAACTAATACATATATGACGTTTTAAGTTTTGAAGGGATCATCACCATAAATAAAAACATCAAAATGCAATGAATTGCCAGAGTAGAAGTTGTAGACGAGGAAGAGAGTCTTTGACTATAACGATAAGACAACGTTAAAAAAAAATATACCAAACTACAAAAACTGACAAATCTTACTACTACCAGAAAATTGTATGCCCGTGTCCAAGCTTCAAAATACCAGACAGAATACAAAACTTCGAAATTCCGCATAAATAACAAAATATTACATTTCTTTATAATACTGCCAATTCAACATTCACATATGGGATATATATATATATATATATATATATATATATATATATATATATATGTATATATATATATATTATATAATAATTTATAGAGGATTGGTTGTACAGTGTTTATCTTTTATTATTTATAACATCTGGATTTACTTTTTTCCCTCCTTTATTGTTTCTGGAATATGATTTTTCAGAAATAATTCTTACGGTAATACATTTATATAAATAGTTCTTAAAATGTTAAACATTAATTTGGCATGTATATGTATTAAGTATCTACTAATCATTCAAGCATCATATTTTACCAACATCTGAGAACTAAACTAAATTAAATTATTAACATTATTAATAGTTATGAGATAATTTAATATGCTTTGTAATATTTTAATAATAAGTAATATAATTTCTTGATCATAGATTCTGTTCATTTGTAAATCATGTCTGTGTTTACAGTGAAATCAAAATGTTTTGACCTTAAAACTTTCTGGCGGTTGGATTTCAAAGCTCCACTGATATGATTTCAATTTCAAATGTCTTCTGCACGTTCATTCCTTCGGAAATGAAAAATCAAAAGGCTTTTCGGATTCTAAGTAGCAAAGTTTTCTCCACACCGTGTAGTATAACTTGCTTGAGACACTGTAGGTGGTAAACTAGAAATTCTATCGGAAAACCTGTGGTTTAGAAAATTGGTCCACACTACACTGTCGCGTGTAAAGTAAAATCTTTCAGCAGAATATGTTCGCCCTCCATAATCTGTAAAATTGTATTAGCGACAGAATTGGGAGTGTTGTGGGTGTATCTTAAAGCACTTTTGATACACAAGGTGTGTGTCTGCTCCCAGACTTGTTCACATGGAGGGTCCTTCCCACCATGTTTGACAGTGGCACCTCAAATATGATGGGACCAGGGTCACAACTTGGAAGGCAGTGAGAGCATAGTAGTTTCGCTTGAACAACAACCTAAAGCGGTGACTCGCACCGTTATCAATTCGCTAGATTCACTGTCCTGGGAGCAGAGGTCATGATCGATTGTGGGGTCTAACCAAGTTTCTTTCCAATATTCATGCCCGTAATGTGACAACTTACCTCACAAAACACAACTATGCAACCAGTTTAATTCTTAACTAGGGTCACACTATATACTTCAATCAATTTCAATAACCAGACAGCTAACAAATTCACATCAGCGTGTGAACATTTGATTGGTGGTGTAGGTCACTGAGTATTGAATTAAAATACATCAATAATTTCATCCAAATTAACAATAGCACCTTCTCACATGGGCGTACGCAAACATGTTCATGTGGCTACGCTTAGCGATAAAAATGACAATAAAATACAACAAATAAATCGTATTAATTTCAGAGATGCGTTTAATCAAATCTCATGGGAACTTAAACCCAGATCACACTTTTCTTTCAATTATGAAATCTGCCATTAAGTTAGGACAGCGTGAAAGTTTTATAAATCCATGAAGATTTTGGTATTTGAAACAGGGTCAAAACCAATAACCTCAATAATAAAGGAAATAACAAAAACCTGCAAAACATAATTACTAGGTCCTAGCAAAATACTTAAAACACTCATCAACAGATAACTTCAAAATTGCTAGCTCAAGCATCAAGCTTCAACTCTTTCCTCTTCCAGGATAAGGGCCTTTCCTGTTGGCTTTGCCAATAGATCTGTGTATTCTTGGAATGGTGATTTAGAGAAGCGAGTTTCCTTCCAGAATTCGGGTGTTAGAAAACCGTAGGTTTTAAGCAGGCAATCAAAAGTGGCCTGTAAAAAGATAACCGGAATTAGAAAAACAGACTAATAAACAAATAACTAAGACTCAGATCTATTTACTTATTGGTTATTCAATATTTCAAAATGCATACGAATGGTTTAAAAAACTAAAAATGGTGTTACTACATTGGATGGGGACAGATGCAATAAAAACAAATACTA
Organism: Vigna angularis; assembly: GCF_016808095.1. Lineage (NCBI taxonomy): Eukaryota > Viridiplantae > Streptophyta > Magnoliopsida > Fabales > Fabaceae > Vigna > Vigna angularis. Next base: position 64,404,732 of record NC_068970.1, on the reverse strand, counting down.
CCCCACTTCAAAAAACTTATAATAACCCCATTCAGGGAGAACAATGGGAAAGGTAACATTAATTAAAGTTCTCTACTTAGTTCAAATTAGTCTCGACACAAGTTAACAATCTACGAAGAAGCTTACTAAAGAGATTTTACATATTAGCTTACTGATAAACTAAACATAAAATATAAAATAATTCACTTAGGTTTTCTCCTCTTATTTCCATTAAGTAAAAGTACTGATTGAGTTCATTAAAGAAACTGACTAAATTTTACACTGAACTGATATGTCTTCGTAGAGCAATTTGTAGTACTAAATTAGACAACCAGAATTAAGCATAAAGCAACCAAACGCGTAATAGAAATGTAAAGTAAATCATATAGTATTTCCGTGCATCCAAGGGTAATGTAAGATCATACACAATTACAAGAGTTGATCCAATAAGCAAAACACAATAACCACCAATACAATTAATTAAGCTTCAACGATGTCATCATCCAGTTACAAAAAAACAAGGTCATAGGGTTGGAATACAAAAACCCTACAAATGCAATGAACATGGCAAAGGCTTTTAAAAGGAGCATGTATAAATTGCTCGTAAAATTTAAACACTTGAGAGAAGTCGTTAAAACCATTATAAATCATCGTTATCAAGCATTATCCAATAAACGAAACAAACAATAAAAAAACAAAACTAAATATAATAAGGGTAAGGGTTAACCTTGACGAAGTTTCCGAGGGTTTTGGTTGAACCTCTGGAGGAGGTGAAAACATCATCGATACCGGCGAACTGCAATACCTTTTTGGGGACCCTGGCAGCGACGATACCGGACCCACGAGGGGCAGGGACCATGCGAACTGTGACGGAACCACACTTTCCGGTAACCTTACAGGGAACGGTGTGGGGCTTTCCAATCTTGTTTCCCCAATACCCTCTCCTGACGGGAATAACAGATAGCTTAGCCAAGATAATGGCGCCACGAATGGCGGTGGCGACTTCCTTGCTGCACTTGACACCGAGACCCACGTGGCCGTTACCGTCACCAACGACGACGAAGGCCTTGAAGCGCGTGCGCTGACCGGCGCGAGTCTGTTTCTGGACAGGCATGATCTTCATGACCTCGTCTTTGAGAGTAGGACCGACGAGGGTGTCGATTATTTGGTGCTCCTTAATTGGGAGTGAGTGCAGGTAGATCTGTTCCAGGCTCCGGATTTTACCATCCTTTACGAGGCGTCCAAGTTTCGTTACAGGAACCCATTTTTCCTCCTCATCGCGGCGCCCGGCCCTACGGCGTCCGCCACGGCCCCTGTCGCCGCGACCGCGACCGCCGAAGCCACGACCGAATCCACCACGGTCTCCACTTCCACGTTCGGCCATGTTGTTTGCGGTGTACGAGAGAGGGAAGGGGAAGGAGTGAGGGTGTAACTGCGCTTGTGAAAAATGGGAGAAGGTTCTCTCTGTAGGGTTTCTGGTTCGAGTGTTGTTCTATATATCTAAGTATATAATGAAAGGGTCAGCGTAGGGTTTTCGTTTTACTTGATGTGATGGGCTGGCCCAACTATTTCTGGGCTTATTATTTCAAATATTGGACACAGACGAAGAAAAAGCAATTGAAGAAGATTATACAAGCTTGAATAGAGGAAAAATGCCTTAAAAAGTCCTTGATAAGATCACAAATTCACAATAACCGAAAAGGGAAAGAAAAAAATAAATAAAAGGAGAATTACAAGATTGTTTATAGACGTACTACCAAGTTTAGTTACACTAACACATGTTCACTTATAAGCATGGAAGTATTGAATGCAATAATATTAGTCTTATGCAAATTTGTTTTTCCCTATAACTATTAAAATCAATACACCATAGAGAATCATAAAATTTTATTACACAATCTATTAAATCTAATGAACTAAACTCCCTTCAAACACCATTCATTTTAAATATAAGAGAAACATAGAAAAACATACTCCTTAAAATAAATGGGCGTAGGAAGAAAATAATAGGGTGCAGGAAGCAAAAGCCGAAATAAATTACGTTTACCCAATTATTTATTAAAGCCAATAGTGAAATTTGTAATTAATTTTATAAAAAAATATGGCTGTATCTGAACACCCCCTTAGCCCCGATATCCCACAGCATGAACACCGAAAATTTTCAAATATCAAGGTTTGATTTGCGACATCTAGTGTAGCTCGAACCGATTATTAAAAGAGATATATGTTGACAAGCCTGGAATTTGTTTAAAAAATTAGATATAATAAAAAGTAAATTTGTAATTAAGTGATGTAAAAATATTACAAAAATAACAATATTAAAGGTTGTTAAGTGAGTGTAAAAAAGAAAGTGAACTATCACACATATGAAGGTCCTGGTTAAAAATTAAGCAATTATCTCCCTTCAACCAAAAAACACAGAAAAATTCATAAATAAGCTCATGGAATAAGTTGGAAGTTAGACCGACACACTTTCCATTGTTAAATTAGGGCAAAATTAAATATTTAAACTATTCAACACAATTACTAGATCTCCTCTCTAAGCAGCTTTCCTTCTCACCTATATTTTCTCTACACAAACAATTAAGCAAAACAATGACAGTTAAAACGAGAAAATTGGAAGAAGTTACACTCTTTAATGTCTTGATAGTATCTACATATACACATCAGCAGTTGAAAACCATGAACTATTTTATACTTAAGCTCAGCTTAAAATCATATTTTTGATCGTCTTTAGTATTCTGTCACACCTGTTCATTTCCCTTCAGAATATTGAACTTGCAAAGAGGACAAGTTGCATTCATCTTCAGCCATTTCACTATGCATGTAGAATGGAAATGATGGTTACACGGAAGAACATGAAGTTCTGCTCCATCCTCATAAGAAGAGATGCATATACAGCATTCCTAAGAAGAAAAAAGAAATTGATTTATTACTTTCACAAATCTTTTGAATGTTATTATCACAATGCAAATAGATCTCTTTCCAAAGAACTTATGAAACTACAGCATGAATCTTTATATGCAGTGACCAATATAGAAAATCAAATAGCCATCTTGCAGAAGTAATAAGCTACTTAAGGCTGAAAAATTAATTCAGTCCAGCAAAACATACTGCATCATCAGGTGAAAGTATTCGTTCATTCACTGAGTAACCACTGATGGTCTCCACGGGAATCATTGATCCACCTCCCTTACTAGGTGTTTCCTCATTGCTTAACATTTGATATTTGTATCTCGGAAGTACACTGAGATCCGATTCTGATGCACCTTCCTATAGTCTCATGAAACGAGGCATTGAGATTGGAAGCCAACAAATATTTGAATGTCAGGATTTATGATTAAAGAGAAAGAAACACGTACCTGTCCTGCAACAGCATAGAGAATAGCAATAATACAGGGTAAACAACAACAGAGGGCAATTCCAATCAAGCATGCCAACACAACACAAAAGATGGCAAAAAAGACATCAAATGCAAGGAAGACAACAGCCAACCTGTACATATAAATCCAAAGAAAAAGAAATTTAGTATCAACAATGTTACCTAATTCTTCATGCAATCCATCAATTTTTGTCAGTAAAACAATATAACAAACAAAATTAATAAAAAAAACTCTTTTATAATGATTTTTCTTTCAAAGAAAGATTATTTATCATTTGCTTTGGTCTATATTTAGCGTTTTAAACATTGGGGACTATTTTTCACAAAAACAAAAGAGTTATTCAATTCATTTCTCATATATTAGGATATATTTAGTCATTGGATCAGAAAATAAAAGGCCACAACTTTATGCATTACTAATATAAGCATGGATATTACTAGTTTTCATAAATAACTTTAAAATAAACATATCACTCTTTGACAAACATAAATAAATAGGAGAATCTTCTGTAAACTTTTGTAACCATACCTCTTTTTGCAGGAAAAATATTCTTATACATGTATGTACATTATTAATGCAAGAGCGCATATTGTTTTTATGCACCTCCGTGGTAAAATACAAGCATTATTCTTGAAAGTCAGTTTAAATAATGCCAAACTTACCAGTACAAACGTGGAGCATCTTGCAGAAGAATATCACCACCAGAGACAACCCAGTAAAAGCCCACCATCCACCAAAGTAACGAAACCATGGTATTCAATGATGCGCATCGTTTTGTGAATCTGGGTTGTAGGTAATCAAAATCAGTATACCAACCAAACACAATATAAAAATGCATATGATAATAAACCAGATAGCATGCAACTCCATAGCAGATTAAAATCAATAGAGCAGAACGACCCCCCAACACAGTAAAAGACTTTTAATTTTCTTTCCCCACAGTGAAAGTATATAACCCGACAGTTAGTCCTCACATTACATAAATTGAAGCAGAGTTTCTATACCAAAATATCAGTAGAAGGGTTCCAATGACTAAAATCTTAATGACACTTGGAGTCCTTTAATTAATCATATACACAAACCATAATCCCTAATAATACCATAATGCTTTCACCCACACATTATCTATAACTACAATATTCCAGTATCATCTGAGTCACCTTAACTTCTGAAGCAACTAAATCCAGCAAGAACTTGGTTCACATACCGGGATAGAAAAGTATAGGGCTTCATTAGGTATTCAAATTGGCAACATGTCTTAGTATTCCTCATTAGTACTGCTATCCGAATAAAACCCAAGATTCATACAATTGAAGTTTTAACCATGATTTATGCATAGATATTGAAAGTTTCAATAAAAGAATTAGCACATGCAACCTGTCCCTATACAAGGATTTTACAATACAAGGAAAATGTCCCTATATAATAAAAGGAACATAATAAAGATTTCACAATACAAGGAAAAGGTACCAAAACGGCTACATACTTAACAAGATTCTAGATTCATTCTTGAAGTAAATGTAAGACTGTAAGATGCAGAAACTAATAGGCACAAGTAAATGATTTTCTTTAAGGTAGAAGACGAGCTATAGTGCAAAGGTAAAGTCACGTCCTAATAACCGGTTGGTCATGGGCTCCAATCTGGACAGCCTCTTTGATATGCAAGATGAAGACGACCTACAATTACCCTCCCTCGTACATTCGCTACGCAAGAAGCCTCTCGCACCGGGGTGATACATTAGTTTTTTAGCAAGTTTAGGTATGTTGTGTTACAAGAACTCGCCAAGGTCAATACAAACCTCACATTGACAAAGTTACATATACATAGATACATATTCACCGTCACTGTCCTCAGCAGCAACATTCAAACTCGCTTTCTAATATGATGAGTCCTATTCTAACCAATTGGAACAACCTTCCTACGGATAATTGGGTATACGTACAGATAGAACCGTTAATTGAAATACGGCAAAACTATTCATAATAACACAGAACCCAACATGAAGAAAATCTATGGTAATATACACAAATTTATATTAATCGAACCCCATGAAAACCGAAAACTAACAAATTGGCGTGTTTATAATTGAAAATCAGCAATTGAATTGAAATGAAATTGAACGCACCCAGTGGAAGGGGAACTCCCAGAGGTTCCAGAATCCTCCTCTTCGCTGTCGTTGACGTCATCATATTCGAGGTGGCCGCCAGACTCCTCGTCCCTGGGCGCGTCGCTCCTCCTCCTGTACTCAACCCACACGAGCGCCACGTGGAGGAGGCACTGCAGGGCGTAGCCGCAGATCCACCACCGGATCGGCGTGTTGGGATTTTCCTTGACGGTGCAGGCGAGCATCACCGCTGAGACCACCACAAAGGCCATGTTCCATGTCATGTCGAGCGCCACCACCGGCTTCGAGTATGTCCAGTCGGCGCGGCGCTCGTCGAGCTCACGGGCCGCGGTCTCCCGGACGACGGCGGAATGGCCGCGGCGGCCGAGGAGGAGTGCGAGGACGGGGAGACGGGCCGTGGCGGCATCGGGACGCGGGATGAGCAGCGGCGCGTGGGGCTGAGGGGCGGAATTTGAGGAAGACATGATGATTGACGGCTAGAGAGAGAAAAACATAACTGAAAGTTGAAACACAGAAGAAAAAACGGGTAATACAGAGGGAAACGTTTCTTGTTTCTTGTTCTTGTTGTTCAAGTATATTAGTTGCGTTGAATTTAGGATGATTATGGTTTTGGTCGTTGAAAAACGAAAAATGTAATGTTTCGGTGCCAGGAAGAAGATGAGGCGAACAGTTCAGAACACAGTGCCTATATTCTTGGCTTTCGACGCGTCTTTTATCTTCTTCCTACTTCCATTAGGTTTAAATTTTAAAAACAACTATTTTACTGTACCAAAAATTAATATTGTTTACAAACTATTTTACAACATATAAATAATAATAATACTTAATAATATTAAATTCTAATTACTGTAATAGATTATGAAAATGCAGGTCATGTTTTGTTTGTAATAGCTGATTTGAGATATTTGCAATGATAAATTTAAGGGAGCATGAGAGAATGTGATTTTTCTTGGAAGTTTTGATTGAAAAATATTTAACAGTGACAGAATTATTATTTTATTTAAATTATTTTCATCAATATATAATTTTTTTAAACAAAGTTACTCTCATTTAATTTATATTAATTTTAAACACTCATGTCTCAATTTATTATTATTTCACATCAAATTATTATTTAATTTTATTTAAACTAATTTCCAAGATTTTATTTCATCTTAATTTTTAAAATTCATATTTTAATTTAATATATTTTTATCAATATTTTTTTTCAGTTTAAATAATTATCCACGTTGTAATATAATTTACACTATTTACAACTTAAATTAAATTACTTTTATATATCAAAATAAAATAATAATTTTATATTTTTATCAATTAAAATATTTTTTTCAATTCATCACATTTATCCCATCACTAGATTATTTTCTTAAACTTTTTTTTCATCTCTTTTCAAATTTTACTATCTTTTTTTTTTAATTCAGACAATTTAACTTTTACTTTCCTATTCCTTAAAATCCTATCAAATCTAATAGTCTAAATCCAACAGTCAAATAAATTTAACTGACTAAAATATATATATATAATCTTTACAAGTTTTTAAAGAAACATATATGTCGGTGGACCTAAATAATATTTCAAAAATACAAAATTATTAACTTCTATAAACTTTTTTATTTGTTGAGATAACATATGTTAAACTGAAGTATACTAAACTAAATTTTACCAACATAAGAGCTACCAATTTAAATGAAACTTGTTTTTGGGGCTATTACTTGTGTGTCTTGTTTCCTTAAAATGTTGCACTTTAAAGTCGTGAATCTATGTTATACCTCTAAAATAGGCTAGTTTAGCAAATAGATTTTGTAGCATTTAAAAAAAATAGGTTTTTCAATATACCTGTGAACATCACAAATGTTTTTCTTTTTAATCACAAATGTATGTATTTTTTGTAATTAATAAGAAACATCACTAATATTTTTTTTGACATTTTTCTTGTTATTTTTTAAACAACTTAATTTTACTTAATTTAATTCAATCATAATTATTGTATATATTATAAGAATTGGTATTACCTTATAATTGTTACAATAACATAAATCTTTTAAATTAACAGTAGTATAGAACTCATGCTACTGCACTAGTTATATAAAATTTTAGCAACAATTTTCTTTTTTATTAAGTGTAGTATTGAAAAATTCCCTGGTTACATAATTTTAACCCTAAAATTCAAAAATTAAATCAAGAAAAATATTTTAATAGTTAATTAATGAATCTACCTTATAATTATTTATTTATTTTTCGATTTTGCATTGTTCGGGAAACGAAAGTGTTTGCCCGCCACTCTCAATTTACGAAAGCCTCCCCAAAACCCTACATCGCATTTGTTCTCAGTCCTCCGTTCTCTTCACCTCACTCCGTAAACATTTTCTCTACCTTTTCTTTTCCGCCAAATTTTCAATTTTCATTTTCATTTTCCATAGCCACAACCAAAAGAGGGTTTCAATTTCATTCCCGAATCCAGGCTAAGCTTCTATCCCTATGATGTCGTGGGAAGACGAGATTGTGATGCGCGATGTCACGAATGCGGGGCTTGTTGTCAGTGATCGCATTGGTCGGGAAGTTTCCTCTCAGCTCGACCTCGAAGAAGCTCTAGAAGCTTCCAGATACACCAGCCACCCTTATTCCACTCACCCCCGAGAGGTAGATTCTCCAAATTCTAGGGCTCGTAATTTTTTTTCTCGTTGTTTTGTTTAACCATGTGCACTTTTTGATTGCTGTTTCATTTATCCATTTTTCGCGCTAAAATTCATCCATTCGGCTTAGGGATCCCTAGTCCCGAATGAATGTACGGGAGGGAGAGAACTAAATTCAACATTTGTTAATGTACACTTGTGAAGCAAAGCTTCACTTCGTTTTGAACTGTTTTGTTTTCGGTTCATGTGAAAAGTCTTAAACATTTGAAAATGGTTAAACATGAGGCACTTACATTATTCAGTGCCCAATGCCTCCTAGTAAGGACACCGGTAAATTGGAAAAAAGAAGAAAGACAAGTTGCAACAGCTTCCCCTAAGGGTTCGCTAACTTTATATTCATACCTCTCCCTTTCTTTACTCCTTATATTAACCCCTCTAGTTGTTGAAAAACATTACACTAATACCTTTAATACACTATACCAATCTTCCCTGTTGAAAAACGGCATACCGTGTACCCTTGTAAGCGGCTTCGTAGTAAATGTTAAAAAAGTAGGGGAATCATGTGCAGCCTCACGAAACCTTGGGGAGAATTAGTGTAATTTTCTGAAAAATAAATAAATAGGTAATTGATTTTAAAATCACATTGCTATTTGATATTTGGAGATATTATAGAGGAGAGGAATCTTAAAATGACAATATGGATCTGGGTGTCCTCACGGTTTTAAATTTGGAGCATTAGTTGTGATTGTGATTTTGTTGCGTTTATTGGTATTGCTGAAGACAAATGCGGCTGATGCTGCCATAACTGTAGTTGTCTTGTAGGTGACCCTTAAAAACCATGAGGTTGTGGTCAAAATCATGATCATGGGCTGTTTTTAAGACTGTGGGTATGTTTGTTAGCATATTTAATTAGCTGGAGGTTCATTTAGTATTTCCATCTAATTGCATTATCTAATGTCATTTCAGTGGCCCCCTTCCGTTGAGGTAGTGAATACCTGGGAGTTGCCCCCTGTGCTCATTGAAAGATACAATGCAGCTGGTGGGGAAGGAACTGCTTTTTGTGGAATATTTCCAGAAATAAGGAGGGCGTGGGCGTCTGTGGACAATTCATTGTTTCTTTGGCGTTTTGACAAGTGGTAAGTTCCTTGACCACAATAAAGAAAATTATAGTTTACATAAGAGATTGGACATTTCCTTAACTCATTTTGGAATGAAAGCTGTCTTTTCAGATTTTCTTGGTATGGAGTTGCCTCCTACCTTTTTTATTTGGCAGACATTGAAGCAATGGAAGGAATTCATATTTATTAGTGATCTATTCCCTCTAACCACATTAAAAAAGTATAGTGATTTCCATTTTTATTTATTTCATCTTTTCAATGCTTTACATGTATGGCATGAGCCCTCGCAGGCTATTGCATGGAGTAATAGTAGAAATGCTGGTCCTTTTCAATAGTTGACTGGGACAACAACATTGACAAAGCTGTTTGAAAAGATTTGAGGGTGGTAAATGTTTAAAGAGAAACTTTTATGTGTTTATTTTCTTGAAGTTTCTCTTTATGCTAGGTTTTTTGAAGTACCACAACTGTTCTATAGTTATTTTGAATGCCAAACGGTTAATGTAAAAGAAATTGGTAAGCGATGATCTCAGGGGTACTAAATGTTGGTGCAGTTGTTACTGCATTCCTAAGAAAATATTTAGAGCCCTTTACCGGAAGTCATTTACATGTGGTGCAGTACTTCTAACATAACATTGTTACTTTCATAGGGATGGCCAATGTCCTGAATTTAGTGGGGAGGAGCAAGCCATTTGTGCGGTTGGTCTTGCAAAATCAAAGCCTGGTGTTTTTGTTGAAGCTATCCAGTATGTTTTAGTTTTGGCAACACCTGTTGAGGTAGTATAATAATTTTATATTTTATTGATTTTCCCTAGACGTGTGTACTCAAATATTATATTTAAGAACCAGTTCTTTATGTTTTTTGCTAAATTGCCGTTTTTGCCTGAACAATGTATACTGTGGTTTTTTTTCTGATCAAATACCGTTCCTTAAACTTTTCCGGTAGCATTCATGAAGATCATAAGTAGTTTGGTTAGCCTTCTCAATTATTTACCTCTTCTTTTATATTCCAGTCCTGGTTGCTAAGCAGTTGGAGAATTTGTATGGCTCAATCAATAGGGTCTTTTTGTATTATTATTTTATTCATGTTAAAGTTGTTTGGTGGTTAAGTGCTTTTCTTCTTCTTGTTTGGTCAATAGAATTTTCATGTAGCCTTTATCAACTTAGATGTGCCTTAGTTTGAGCAAAAATGTAACTTCCTAAACCCTGAACTTTAGGAAATTTTGATTATAAAGTTCTTCGGTTTGAGTGTCATGAGAATCTTGACTTGGGTGCAGTTTGTCAATAGCAAAACTGGTCATTTAATAAGTCGAAACTTGCATTGTGTGCTTGTTGCTTTACAATGTGCATGATAAAGTTGTTAATTTACTATCTATCACTATTTCTCAAAGAGTGGGTATGTATCCTGGAATCCTCTGTTACAATCACAATGTAATTGGAACAAATCATGAAAAATTAAGTCAAATGCAGTTTTTTCATTGTGTTATTTTTTTTATGACAGTTCATTTTAGAAGATGTCCGTATAAATCTGTGTGGTGGTTTTGTTAGTTAGAAATTCAATTTTTGGTGCTAAGTTTTTTAATACCCTACCAGTTTTTTAGGACCTGCTATAATATTATTCAATAACACGGTTTTGTATGATAAGTTCCCTATGAATGATTTGCAGTATGTTCTTTCCAGAACTCCTTGTGGGAGAAGTATTGTTACTTACCCCACTCTTTTTATTAGTTAATTTTAGTTGGAGTTTGTTGCTCTGGAGGAGCAGATGGTTCAGATCCGTTTGCGGAAGTTACATTGCAGCCTTTGCCAGAGCATACAATATCATCTGACGGGGTTACAATGACTTGTGTAGCATGTACTGACAAAGGTCGTATTTTTCTTGCTGGTCGGGATGGCCACATATATGAGGTTCTTTACTCAACTGGCTCTGGATGGCAAAAGCGCTGCCGAAAAATCTGCATGACTGCTGGTTTTGGAAGTGTCATTTCAAGGTACTTTTTTACTCAATTGATGCTTAATTGCAAAATGATTTTTACGATCATGGAATTGTGTGTGCCATTTTCTAAGTGTTATATAAAGTTACCTGATTTTTTTATAGCTAATAATTTCTTGTTAATTCCTTAGCAATTTAATATTAACTGTTATTTGCAGATGGGTTATACCAAATGTATTTAATTTTGGAGCTGTTGATGCTATTGTTGAAATGGTTTTTGACAATGAGAGACAAATATTATATGCACGGACTGAAGAGATGAAGATTCAAGTTTATGTTATAGGACCAAATGGTGATGGGCCGTTAAAGAAAGTAGCTGAAGAAAAGAATCTTGTCAATCAGAGGGATGCACATTATGGAGCTAGACAATCAACTGGATCAAGAGTCTCAAGTCGATCTCCAAAGCCATCTATCATATGCATCTCACCTTTATCTACTCTTGAATCAAAGTGGCTGCATCTGGTTGCTCTTTTATCAGATGGTAGAAGGATGTACCTATCTACCTCTCCTTCTAGTGGAAGCTTGACTGGATTTAACACCAATCATCACAAGCCTAGCTGTTTAAAGGTTGTCACTACAAGGCCTGCTCCTCCTTGGGGTGTTAGTGGAGGTTTAACCTTTGGGGCAATGGCTCTTGCTGGTAGACCCCAGAATGAGGATCTCTCCCTAAAAATTGAGGCATCTTATTATTCTGCTGGAACTCTTATCCTCTCTGATGCGTCATCTTCAACCATGCCATCACTTCTTGTTTTGAGCAGGGATTCAAGCACACAGTCATTACCATCAGGTAATTTAGGAACAAGTACCAGGAGTTCCCGGGCATTACGAGAGTCTGTATCTTCTTTACCAGTTGAAGGACGAATGCTTTCAGTGGCAGATGTTTTACCTTCACCGGATACTGCAGCTACTGTGCAGTCTCTGTATTCAGAAATTGAGTTTGGTGGTTATGAGGGCTCTATTGAATCATGTGAAAAGTTGTCTGGCAAACTCTGGGCTAGGGGAGATCTCTCAACCCAACACATACTGCCAAGAAGAAGGATTGTTGTCTTTAGCACCATGGGCATGATGGAAATTGTTTTTAACAGGCCACTGGACATTCTAAGGCGGCTATTGGAATCGAACACTCCAAGGTCAGTTTTAGAAGATTTCTTCAATCGATTTGGTGCAGGTGAGGCTGCTGCAATGTGTTTAATGCTTGCTGCAAGAGTAGTGCATTCTGAAAACCTTATAAGCAATGTTATTGCTGAGAAGGCAGCTGAAGCTTTTGAGGATCCAAGGGTTGTTGGCATGCCACAACTTGAAGGTAGTAATGCATTATCAAACACAAGAAGTGCTGCTGGGGGATTCAGCATGGGCCAAGTTGTTCAGGAAGCTGAGCCTGTTTTTTCAGCCGCACATGAGGGGCTCTGTTTGTGTTCATCTAGATTACTTTTTCCCCTATGGGAGCTTCCTGTAATGGTTGTAAAAGGCAATTTAGGTCCTTCAGGCACCCTATCTGAAAATGGCGTAGTTGTGTGCAGACTCTCTGTTGGGGCTATGCAAGTCCTTGAACAGAAACTCCGTTCTTTGGAGAAATTCTTAAGATCAAGAAGGAACCAGAGAAGGGGACTTTATGGCTGTGTAGCAGGATTGGGAGATCTGAGTGGTTCCATTCTGTATGGTAATGGTTCGACATTGGCTGCTGATGATCGCAATATGGTCAGAAATTTATTTGGTGCATATTCCAGAAATATGGAGTCCAATGGTAGCAGAACAAATAATAAAAGGCAAAGGTTGCCTTATAGTCCTGCTGAATTAGCTGCCATGGAGGTGGGCCTACTTTTTTAATTGTTTCCATATGTGGTATGTTTTATTAGTTAGTTTAGTTTCTTCTCACTTGGGTTTGTTATCCTACTACAGGTGAGAGCAATGGAGTGCATTAGGCAGTTGCTCCTTAGATCTGGCGAAGCCCTATTTTTGCTTCAACTTCTGTCACAGCATCATGTGACTCGATTAATTCAGGGATTTGACTCTGGCCTTCAACAAACATTAGTTCAATTGACATTTCATCAACTAGTCTGTTCTGAGGAGGGTGACCATATTGCTACTAGACTTATATCTGCTCTTATGGAGGTAAAACCCTGATTAAGAAGCCATGAAGGAAATTTCATCTACAAGAAGTTTACTCATTAATGGAGTTTTCATTCTTGTTTTTTTAAATGAAGTTTTGTATATTCTATAATAATGTTTCCTAAACAACATAGTCTACTCCAGTATTATACTGGTCCTGATGGCAGGGGGACTGTAGATGACATTAGTAGGAGATTGCGAGATGGCTGCCCAAGTTACTATAAGGAGTCTGATTACAAATTCTTCTTAGCTGTGGAAGCACTGGAGAGAGCTGCTACGACCATAGATGCCGAAGACAAGGAGAATCTTGCGAGGGAAGCATTTAATTCCTTGAGTAAAGTTCCAGAATCTGTTGACCTACGAACTGTTTGCAAGCGTTTTGAGGATTTAAGGTAGATCCTTTTTTTTTACCGTGCTCTCCATTTTCATGGCCTATGGTTTTTTAAGCCTTTAATTTGAGAGTTAGATTCTCTTGCGTTCTGCAGATTTTATGAAGCTGTAGTGCGCTTACCTCTTCAAAAGGCACAGGCTCTTGACCCTGCAGGTGATGCTTATAATGATGAAATTGATGCAACTGTCAGAGAACAAGCACTTGCTCACCGTGAGCAGTGTTATGAGATAATTATCAGTGCCTTGCGATCTCTGAAAGGTGACACCTTGCAGAAGGAATTTGGCTCTCCCATGAATTCAACTGTTTCACAATCTGCCCTTGATCCATCCTCAAGGAAGAAATATATATGTCAAATTGTTCAACTGGGTGTCCAATCTCCAGACAGAATTTTCCATGAGTATCTTTACCAGGCTATGATTGATCTAGGTCTTGAAAATGAATTGCTAGAGTATGGGGGTCCTGACCTGTTGCCATTTTTGCAACATGCTGGTCGTAAACCTATACAAGAGGTTGTCTATTAGCTCTTTCTGCCCAATAACTAATTGATGATTGCTGTTTATTTAGTCAAAATGTTCTAATATCGTGTATTAGAATCTTGGCTGTATATGTTTTTCCTGCAGAAGCTACACCCACACAATACTCTTCACATGATTTCTTTGAAAATTTAGTCTTTTGTTTTTCTGGATCTTGCTAGGTTCGTGCTGTCACTGCAACAACTTCTCCAATGGGGCAATCAGGAGCACCAATGTCAACTAATCAAGTCAAGTACTATGAACTTTTGGCACGATATTATGTCTTGAAACGCCAACATATGCTTGCAGCTCATGCACTGCTTAGACTAGCTGAAAGGCGTTCAATTGATGGAGTTCCTACTCTTGAACAGAGGTTAAAAGAGTTCTTTCTTTTCTTGTCATTACTATCTTTTCTAACATTTCCTTTGAAACTTCTGAGTAGTTTGCCACTTAATTGCTGCAAACCTGGTTGAAATAGACAACCGTACTTAGAGTGAATGCTTATAGCGGAGCGGATCTCATATTGTGACATGTGAATAGTCACTGAAATTTTGTAGCCACTTATATGCTAGGTGGATTTATTTTTCTCCTCTTGCATTGATAGCATTAGTGAAAGCTAAAGCTGACACTTGATCTAACCTTTGTATATAGAACATGGAAATTGATTCCTGATTCACCATTTGTTCTCAAGTGACTGTTGTTTCTTATGTGCTTATGATGACTCATTCACAACCATGACTATGACGGTACTAGCAAGACTAAGCACTTTACTTGTGTCAAATTGATATCCTTTTCCACTTAATACCTCTACATCATTCTCTAGAATAGACTAGGATTACTAAATTAGTTTTTATATGCTTGCACAAATATCTTATAGTTTTTAATTTGTATAATTCAGGTGTCAATACCTAAGTAATGCAGTTCTACAGGCAAAAAATGCAACTAGTAGTGATGGGTTACTAGGTTCTGGTCGAAGTTCCATTGACAGTGGGTTTCTAGATTTGCTTGAAGGGAAGCTTGCAGTTCTCCGGTTCCAGATAAAAATCAAAGAAGAACTGGAGTCTATGGCTTCTAGGTCTGATGTTTTACCTAGCACGTCAGATTCTGCTGAAAATGGTGTAATCCCTGAGGGTAGTTCTACTGCTGATGCCAATTTTGTAAATGCAACAAGAGAGAAAGCAGAAGAGCTAGCTTCAGACGTTAAGAGTATTACCCAGTTGTATAATGAATATGCCGTTCCCTTTGGGCTCTGGGAGGTACTTCTATTCTCTTTTTGGCTATTTATATATTTCTTTTTGTTTTATTTTGGTTTAGATTGTTGCAACTATAATTTTTTTTTCTGTTTTTCTTGTTCTCATTATTTTTAGTTTTGAACTAGAACAATATCTTTAAGAGCTTGATATGAAAACTACTAGGTATAATTACGTCTTTTGAGCTTTAGTATCTAGATATCGATGGCAACCGAGATTCCAGTGGTGTAGGAAAGGATTCATTGTTAGGTCCTTGCCCAAGGAAGAAACGGCCCATCTCTGTTCATCTCCTTCCTTTTCTTCTGATTATTTTTTTAGCATAACAAAACTGTGAAAATATACTTATGATTTCTGTTCTTTCCAATGATACAGAATTATATACAGGGAAGTTCTGACCTTTTCTTTTCTTTTCTGCTGCATATTCTTTCTCTATTTTCAAACCAAAAGGGCGTTACTGATTTTGTTGTATCTTTTTTTTTATGAGAAGATTTAGTTGCATCTGCTACTGTACCGCTGGGCGATTTAGCCGTTGCTGTTTTGTTGTATTTTTGCTGAAAAGATTGTCGGAAGAATGTGAAATTTCTTTATCAAAGCACCTGTTAACAGTTCTTCATTTTCCGCTTTTCCTTTAGATATGCCTGGAGATGCTCTACTTTGCCAATTATTCTGGTGATACTGACAGCAGCATTGTCAGAGAGACGTGGGCTAGACTTATTGATCAAGCTATATCAAGAGGGGGCATTGCTGAAGCTTGCTCGGTACTAAAGAGGGTTGGGCCCCGCCTTTATCCTGGTGATGGAGCTGTTTTACCACTTGACATTATTTGTCTTCACCTAGAGAAGGCTGGACTGGTACATCTTCCTATTTACTAAGTGATTTTTACTGTAAATGCTAGTTGTGTATTATATTTTCTACTTCTGTATTCTCCCATGAACACCTTTCAGTTCTGTCAGGCAGGATTTGGTTGAACTATCAGTCTTTTATCTTAAATACGAATTCATGTCTTCCTGTAGGAGAGGTTGAATTCAGGGGTCGAAGCCGTTGGAGATGAAGATGTTGCAAGAGCCCTTGTTTCTGCTTGTAAGGGTGCAGCTGAACCCGTATTGAACGCATATGACCAATTGTTGTCGAATGGAGCTATTTTGCCATCCCCTAGTGTTAGATTACGTATGTTGAGATCGGTTCTAGTGGTGCTTCGAGAGTGGGCAATGTCTGCATATTCACAAAGGATGGGTAGCAGTGCTGCTGGGCATTCCTCCCTGATACTAGGTGGAGGATTCTCATCGGAACGTGCCATCGCTAGCCAAGGAATTCGGGACAAGATCACGAGTGCAGCAAACAGGTTCACTTCTTTACACTTTCATCCATTCTTATTATAGATCTAGTATTTTTATGGTCATGGTTTTCCACAATAGCTTTTTTTGTTATTATATTTCTCTAATCTTCATTGTATATGTGTTGTTTATGGCCAGTTGAAGTTGTGATGTGATTAACTTTTCCACATGATACAGGTATATGACTGAAGTGCGGAGGTTAGCCCTTCCACAGAACCAAACAGAACACGTTTACCGAGGTTTCAAAGAACTTGAAGAATCGTTTATAAGCCAACATTCATTTGATAGATTTTGATGTTTGTTGCAATATATAGTGTTGTATCATTGTTCTTGTCATAATTATTTTCAAATAAGAAGATTTTAATTTTTCATATTGGATGTGATCATGTGATTCTTTTTAATACAACCTCGTGTATCAATTAGAGCGTAACATGAGTTGCATTTAATCTTTAACCGTTTCATGACGTCTACAAACGCAGGACTCCATATTATTCACAAAGGTTTATATTGTCATAATTCTAACAGCGTCTGAAACGATCATAATCGTCAAGTACGTGCATTTAAACCAGAACGTGCTACCTTAACTTATAAATTCAATATTCATTCTTGAGAGTGAGATTTTTACTTTCGTGAATAGGTTTTCGATTTCCATACTTTCCTTACTGGATCATTTCACACTATTTAATTGAATAAGATTATCTTTTAAGATTTTCTTAAATCGTGCTATTTTAGTAACGTTGTTATCTTAAACTCGAAATTTAAGTTAAATACTATGTACGTCAAATTGCAACTATTGCTATTTTGAATTAAAAGTTTACTATATTAATTATTACGAGAACGTTATTGTTTTCAAATTCAAATTGAATCTAACTTTATTTAAACATTTACGAAATCTTACTTTTTGAATATTTTATTATTATTGTTGTAAATTTTGTTGTTTAATTTTTGAGTTTGAGAATTGTGTTTAGTTATACACTGGTAAGCGTTGTGGTATGTCATTTCAAAGCTTGAACATAGAACACGGTTATATATGAATAGTTTTTAAAACTTATTCAAGCTCTTTGATCCTCATACCACTAAATACAAGAAGAATTATTCATTTGCTCAACAATATATTTAGGTGGATACAAGTTTAAGAGGTTTGTATACATGCTTATATTTGCTATTACTAATGGATTAATTGGTAATTACATTAAACCATAATTAACAATTCAATGATCATATGCTATATTTCTAATATAATAGTAATCATGACAAATTTATGGGAAGATGATTATTATATAATTATATCTAAAAATAATGGCCATTTTGAAAATCTATATAATTATACACTATTGTAAGGATGATAATATTAAAAATTTAGTAAAAAAGTTGAATTCAACTTTTCTTAAAAAATAACTTTTAATCATGTTATCACAAAAATACTTTTCCAAAGACGCCAGAAGTTAACTTTTTCAAATAAAAATTTACTAAAAAACAAAAGGGGTTTTCATACAATTTTCTCATTTTTATTTATTCTTGAAATTTTAGCCATTACTTTTGTTAAATCATTTAATAAGATTAAAAATATTTTTTTAATAAATATTCGGGAAAATACTTTTCGCCAACAAACTAAAAAATAGTCTTTTTTTAATTATGTTTCTGCGTATGATTTTTTTTTCTTTTACAAAACGTTACTTATTTCTAAACTAAAACACAGTACAAATAAAATTAAATGAAGGGTTTTATTATGTAAAATCAAATACTATAAATTATTCTATTTTATTTTAGAAAAATCTTTAAATATTAAAATATAAAAAACTTAAAGAATTTGGTCTTTGTAAATAAAGTTAAGGACATGAAGACAGAAATAACATAAACAAGCCATTGGAAAATATGGATGGATATACGTGAAGGTCACGACAAGCTCTAACAAAATGAAAATAATACATATTTATTTATTTATTGTGTAATATAGCATGAAGACATATATAGTATCATATTCAATGAACTTGTATTTTGTGTTGAAGTCAAAATCAACCAAATTAGTAATCTCTTATATATTATATATTATCCAATACTATTTGGATAATATAACATTATTCTAGTTTAATTAATAATTTAAGTTATGACATGATTTTGAGTTTAAATTTATTTGATTGGTATAATATTATTTTTCATAAATAATTATTTGTCATGCTTCTATGCAAAATGATAATTGGTATATAACAAGAAAAGGCACTAAAAATGAATAGAGACAAAACTTTCTACCAGCAAATAGAAAAATATTAATTACAAAAGGTCGAATTTATGTTTTGATTTTCAGAAATACCTTTGATCATGACACGTAATAAACGTGATTGGCCACCAATTGAGGACTTTTATGTAACTTCCTAATTTTCTTCCAACTTTCAGCTTTAGCTGCTACGGTAAATAACAAATAAAAAATTATAAATTCCTCTCTAAAAAACGCTTTTAATTTTGTAATATAAGAAAATTAATAAAATATTCTGAAAAGGAATTGGACAATGGTGGTAGGTGTGGGTTGACACCTACATGATTTTTGTAATATAAGAATGTGTCAATATTTTTTTCAAAAGATTTCATAGCAGATTTGATTTTATGAGAAAATATTGTAAGAAAGAAAACACAATTAGATAAAATTGTTAAAAATGTGAATAAAAAATACTTAATAATATGATAAAAGAGGTTATTATATTATTTATAAATTATTATTATATAATAATAATATTTTTATTAATATAAAAAAGATCTTAAAAGACTCGACAGAACTTTCCTTCGACCATTTAAAATTGGGAAAAAAACTAGGTCTTTGTTTTCAATTTCTTCTCGTTTCAATTCACGAATTTTATCAGATCTGATTTATCGAATTCCAATTTTCCAATTCAAGTCGCTTTCCACGTCACTCGTTATCCCGTTATCCCGAAAAAAAGAAAATTGAATTTTCGATTTGTTTGTGATCCCAAAAAGAAAGAAAGAGAAATGTACAAGAGGGAAACAGCAAAATGTTTCGCTTTGAGCAGGAGAAGATCCGGAAACGAGTTTGATTTGTAAAGTGGTTTTCTTTTCGCTAATCTGAGAGTTCCCAGCTTGGTGGGTGTTGCCATGGCCGACGCTCTCTCGCTGATTCCGGCAGCCGTGCTTCGCAACCTTGCTGACAAACTCTACGAGAAGCGTAAAAATGCTGCACTTGATGTTTGTCTTCTGCGCCTTTTTTGCTGTACTCAAAGATTTTATTTTTGCAATTTGTACCATTTGGAGTTTTAGGGTTTTGGTAGTTGATAGTGAATATGTGGTTGTGTAGATTGAAGGGATAGTTAAACAGCTTGCTATTGCTGGGGATCATGATAAAATAACGGCGGTTATCAATTTGTTGACTACGGAATTTACCTATTCACCACAAGCTAATCACCGGAAGGTATTTTTTGTTTTTGGGAAATTTTGTTGATTTTGTTTAATTTGGCTTCAATGTGCGGGTTGGATTTATTTTTTCTAAAAAAATGAGTGAAGGGAGGATTGATAGGATTAGCAGCGGCAACGGTTGGGTTGACTTCTGAAGCAGCTCAACATCTTGAGGTACTAATTTTGGATTCTAACTCTGTTAAATGCTTATATCTAGCTTATATTTAGCTTCCTAACTCATGTCCAACTATTAATGTATTCAATTTAAAAAAAAATTGTTTTGCTTAAAAATTATTTTGAAGTAATGTGTTTTTATGTTTCAGGCGATAATTTTGTTTATGTAAAATCTACCTAAAATTATTTCAAGAAATTCTGGACCAATATCAAATCCTCTATGTGGAACCAAACATTTGAAATTAGTCTAAATCACATGGGATTTTAATGTGATTGGTGATCTAATGTGAAACAAAACACACAATTAATAGAGATATATTCTTTTGACATGAATTTATTAGAAAATGCATTAATGTTGGGCCAATTTAAACTGTTTATTTTTAACACAATTAGATTAGGCAAACAAATACAAAAAGAGCAATCTGCTTATTTTATTAACGTTATTTAAAAAATAAGCACAAACAAACCAGGTCGTTATCCTTTACTTTGTTGTTGAGCTTATTTTAACAGGACTATTCACATGTAATTATTGTACCTGACAGCAAATTGTGCCTCCTGTGTTAAATTCTTTCTCTGACCAAGATAGCAGAGTTCGTTATTATGCTTGCGAAGCACTTTATAACATTGCCAAGGTGAGAATTTGATTGTGCTGACATATGTACACTTCAACCTGATCATATACTATACTCTAATGTGCGTCTTTTTAATTTTATGTCAGGTTGTGAGAGGGGATTTTATTATTTTCTTCAATCAGATCTTTGATGCGCTATGCAAGCTTTCAGCAGACTCAGATGCCAATGTACAAAGTGCTGCTCACCTCTTAGATAGGCTTGTGAAGGTATATGTTTCTTTTGAAGTCCAATAAAGAGTTTGTGTTCCTTTGTTTATGTGCAACGACTAACATATCTTGAATAGGATTGATCTAACTGAGATTTGATAGTTGTTTCCTTTAGGTGAACTGATGATTTAACTAATCTAAATATTGCTTTATTGGAACAGGATATTGTGACTGAAAGTGATCAGTTCAGGTACACCATTCTCTCAAGCCTACTTATTATATGTTTCTCCGTATCTAGTGTTTTAAATTTTTGAAAGAGTTTTAGGCAAAAAAATCTCTGAATGTAACTTTTTGAACAAAGCTTCATTAGGCGAGAGGTGTAAACACCAAAAGGTGTGAAGCAATCTCGTATTAACTAAAGCAACTTTCACCTTTCGTAACCAAGATGAAATATTGAACGTCAATGTATTCCATCTCACTTGAACTTACTCCGCCTCGTTCCCTTCCTTCTTGTTTTTTGATCTTTAGTATTGAAGAATTCATACCACTGTTGAGGGAGCGCATGAATGTTTTGAATCCATATGTCCGCCAGTTTTTGGTAGGATGGATTACTGTTTTGGACAGTGTCCCAGATATTGACATGCTGGGGTTTCTTCCCGATTTTCTTGATGGTATGTGGATTATTTGAAGAATGGTCATTTTCTTTCCCAACATTCTCTACAAAATTAAAGTCTACCACCTAATCATCTATAAACATCTCAGGCTTGTTTAATATGTTGAGTGATTCAAGTCATGAAATACGTCAACAAGCTGATTCAGCTCTTTCGGAGTTTCTTCAAGAGATTAAAAACTCCCCAGTAAGGCTCTTGTTTATGTGTTTTCCTCTTTTGCTTGAGTTGTAATGCTTTTATCACTTTTCAAAGTGCAATTCTTCTTTTAAGCAGTTGCTTAATCCTGTTATCTGTTTGAGGAATGTGTGGGAACTGTAATCACCTTTTTATGGTTTTCCCTGTTCCTACTATTTGGATTCCCTTGAATTGTTATCTGTACGAGTAAAATTTATTGCATTATTATCCACTTTTATATTGTTCCTTTGATCCATCTTTTAGGGTTGATATACCTATTATGTAGCCGTTGCTTGATTAATTAAGCTGTGCCTCATTTTTAACTACTACTTTGACACAAAAAGCAAAGTTTTTTGTTCATTTGTCATTTTCTGACTCGAGCAGTGCTACTCTTGAAGTCTGTAGATTATGGTCGCATGGCTGAAATCCTGGTACAGAGAGCTGGTTCTCCTGATGAATTTACTAGGCTAACAGCTATCACATGGGTAAGTGGTATTGCTATTCTTTGATTTGAGAGTAAATTATTTACTCGTATAATACTTTATGCATGGGGTTCACATCATAATTAATAATTCTTTTATTTCAAAAGAAGCATTATTAGTTACTTGTATTTATTTGTATTTTATTTATTTATTTAAAAATTTACATAAAGTATGTATCCTCATTTTAACAGATAAATGAGTTTGTCAAGCTTGGTGGAGACCAGCTTGTTCCGTACTATGCTGACATTCTTGGAGCTATTTTACCTTGTATATCAGATAAAGAAGAGAAAATCAGAGTTGTAGGTTTTTGAGCTTTTTTTTCATTCCTTATGTACTGTTTTTTTTAATGAAATTGTTTCCTTCCATTTAAAATAATAATTTTGAAATTATCTATGGCTTGTGTGTAAGGTTGCTCGTGAAACCAATGAAGAGCTACGTGCCCTCAAAGCAGACCCAACTGAAGCTTTTGATGTAGGAGCAATCCTCTCGATTGCCAGGAGGTATAATTTTCTTACCTGGGTGGTTTGGCCACTGTAGATCCTATTGAGAAATGATTATGAGAGTCCTTTCTATTTAGCCCACTACTCTATTTTGCACTGATTATACTATATGATGATATTTGACTGATCAGGCAATTATCTAGTGAATGGGAGGGTACTCGAATCGAAGCTTTGCACTGGATGTTAACCCTTTTAAACAAATATCGTAACGAGGTGACTTGATTGCTATTTTTGTTTATTTGAAATGCTCTATAATGGCTTTTGTGTGATCTCCTTTGGGTCTGAAACAGGTTTTGCAATATCTGAATGACATATTTGACACCCTGCTCAAAGCACTTTCAGATCCATCTGATCAGGTATTGTTGTTATCCAAATATAATTTTTTATCTCTTTCATCAATTAACTCATTTATCAAAAGTATTTGTGGAAATGTGGTTTTGTTCATGCACTTATCTTATGTAAAAGCTATACTATTATTTGAAAACCATGTGGATAAGTTGCTGTCTTCATCATTTTTGTCTTGAAGTGCTCTCACATTCATTCACTACTTCCTCCGCCCATTTTTCCACATGTAATAAAAATTGCTTTTAAAAATAAGTGATTAGCAAGACTGTCAAGTGGCCCCACCAGGCCTCTGCATCAAGTCTCATTAACTCATGTTTTGTAGGTTTTACCATCCTTTAGAATTGTTGGTACTGGGTGTGTGAAGTTTGAAGTTTGAGTAAATTTACAGATCAAAACATAACCATATCTGGTAATCAGATGCTATGCAAAAGAGGGGAAATTTTTGTGCCATTCTTGCTTGATGTTTTTATATTTAATTTTCCTGTTTAGAGTAATTTCCCATCCTCCCTCAGATGTACCTCGTTTTCATTTGTTAGAGTAATGCTTTTTGTCTCTGGAAAATATAATTGGGTATTTGTTGTGGGTGAACTTGTCATATGTACCTTTTTTGCTCCTGATTCTTGACTACAGAATAAAAAACAATGTTTTTTTGGAAGTTTATCCTTAATTGTAGTGTTCTTCACTTTGTGCACATCAAAACTCACTTGAACTGTCAGTGATTTGTTTATGTTTTTTATTGAATAGGTTGTTCTTCTTGTTCTTGATGTTCATGCATGCATAGCAAAAGATCCTCAACATTTTCGGCAACTTGTTGTTTTCCTGATGCACAATTTCCGGGTAGACAATTCCCTTTTGGAGAAGTAAGCAGCTGTTTTCCTCCATCTAATATATTCTTTAGTTAATTTTTTTTAAGGATATTTTTTTAATTAATTTTAACTTGTTCTAGACGTGGTGCTTTGATAATTCGCCGGCTTTGTGTGCTTTTGAATGCTGAGAGAGTCTACCGTGAACTTTCCACTATACTAGAAGGGGAGTCTGACCTGGATTTTGCTTCAATTATGGTCCAGGTGGGATATGAACTTTTGGGTAACCTTATAAAATCTTGCTTTTGGATGTATACTTGACTTCATCATCCATTTTGTTATTTATTATTGTTACTCAAAGTCTCATGAATTGTGATAATCAATACTTCTTGAGTCAAGTTTTCTTCTATAATTGGGAAATTGATATTGTTGCATTTCATAACAGTGGTGGATGTTTCTTTGGTAGTTTAAGTGAAGTTATTTTTAGTTTGAAGTATAGTGTTTAGTTACATTTTAACCAGCTATTATCCCTTCAGAATATTTTGAAAAGTTTCACTCTATTTAAATTCCAATATTTAAAAACCCTTTCAAATTTACAGGCT
This sequence comes from Vigna angularis, assembly GCF_016808095.1. Taxonomy (NCBI): domain Eukaryota; kingdom Viridiplantae; phylum Streptophyta; class Magnoliopsida; order Fabales; family Fabaceae; genus Vigna; species Vigna angularis. Next base: position 64,379,976 of record NC_068970.1, on the reverse strand, counting down.
CTAAATTTGATATTACTCACATCATCCGAACTGTCCGAGATTCGATATCTTTTGAAGCAATCACTGGTTGATCCTGCTGGGAAGGATTTATATGTTTCTTTGTATGCCTCATGGTGTCATTCTCCAATGGCAATTATAAGTCTCTGCTTATTAGCTCAGGTAAATATATATATATATATATATATATATATATATATATATATATATATATATATATGTGTGTGTGTGTGTGTATGTGTGTGTGTGTTGGTTTCGGATCATGTCTCCCCTTTTTTTGAAATATGAATTGTCTTCCTCAACAGACTTACCAACATGCGAGTGCTGTGATCCAGTCTCTGGTTGAAGAGGATGTTAATGTCAAATTCTTAGTCCAGCTTGATAAATTGATTCGCTTGCTGGAAACTCCAATATTTGCTTATCTAAGATTGCAGGTGCTTCATTGAATCCTTTACGCATACCTACGTTCTTGATATACAACATCTATTCTGCATTTAGTCTGATAAAATATGATCAACTTATCTTTTAATTGAATTCCAATATTTGTTTTATGTTTCTGATGATGAAGGCTGACGGTTGACAATCTTATCTTTTGTTTCTTTTTCTTTGCTAAAATGGTATATTTTAATTTGTATGTCCTGTTACAACTTTCGTTTATCTTGCCTCTTACCAAAATTAACTTTTCCTGACTTCCTGTTTGGATGTAACCCATATTTCAGATGCAGTCATTTATTCACCCCCTCCCTAAAACTTATTTTGTGATATTCATTTTGCATCTTATAGTTCATTTTTGTAACCTGGGAGAGAACTGCTTGTAGAGTAAATTGAGAGCACGCAGACATCCTTTGGCTGGTGTTTCTTTTTCATTGAAAGGGAAAACGAATATGGAGAAATGTATGATTATGTTACAATTCAGATAGATGGTTGCTATTGTTTTTGGTGGCTCTCAATTTCTTTCACGATGAAGTCATATTATGTTGTATATGAGATAAATCCCTTTTGTATCAACATTGTGATGGATGGTTACATTTTTTATCGTTTCTCTTATGTACCTGAATTATAATTTCATTTTACAGCTTCTAGAACCCGGAAGATATCCATGGCTGTTTAAAGCATTGTATGGTCTTCTGATGTTGCTTCCTCAGGTCTGTGTGTAACTTAAACAACTTCTTTTTCTCTTTTTAATTAATCATGCAATTCCTAGACTTCTAGCATTGTTTTAAGTCTTTACCTTTTCTGTAAGCATCTAAGATTGACATTTTGTTTCGTAACACCATATTTAAGAACGGGTGTACATCATTACATTTTTTTTTATATATAATTCATTTATCCATCCACTTAATCTATCTATTTACTATTGTATGAAGAGACGGTATAGGTAGTCAATAATATTTTTAAAACTGTCCAGCACTTTCTTCTCCTGCACATATTTTTGTATTAATGCTGAGTTGCTTACACTGACGTTCAAAGCGTGGTTGGACTGTATCCTAGTGTAAATCAATGTGTCTAATTTTTTCAATGTGTAAACTCTCCTTAAATTTTGATGATACTAATGAGTTTGATGTTATGCAGCAAAGTGCTGCCTTCAAGATTCTCAAAACTCGCTTAAAAGCTGTGCCATCATATTCCTTCAATGGTGAGCAATTGAAAAAAACATCCTCGGGGAATCCCTATAATTTTCTCCATAACATGTCTGGTGGATCTCAAATCAATGAGGATGGTGAAGTAGCTTTGGATCGTGGGAACTCACTTAATGGGATAAATTTTGCTGCAAGGTTACAACAGTTTCAGCAAATGCAGCGCCAGCATCGTGTGCATTTGAAAACACAGACGTTAAAAAATTCCTCCTCCTCATCAAAGGTGGCTACCTTATTCATTGTGCATGTCACTACTTTTAGAACCTTTTATTTAGAAGCTAATACGAATTTTTTTCTTTTTAAGTTAAAATAAACCTATGGAAGCTGAGGTTTGTAGATTGATTTTCACTTATGAGAGAAGTTCAATTCTTTTCACTTCATTGAAGTTCTGTTTATGGAAAAGTTTGTCATACAATTACTGTTTCTGTATTTCTCAGTCAAGAGTTGCGTTTTCTTTGTTTTAAAATGCAGGAGGCACAGAGACATGAAGAACCTAAGCAACCTCAGTTGAGTGAGGTTAATGCTGTTGCTCCTTCAAGATCATCTAAAAGAGCCCAGGGTAGCTAGAACATTACTCATTGCCCATATTGAGTCAATCTTGTTGTGCACTGATCCCAGTGTATGTGAACTTTGAATGGGATCGGGATTGATTTGTAAAATTGTAAATCATAATAGCTCCTTTCATTGTACTTATCATAGAAGGTTGGGGTGGTGAAAGATGGGTTTTGGAATCATCATGAGTATAAAGCTTGGGCTTTGCTGGGCTATTCTTTTGACCTTGTAAAAGAAGTGTATACCCCACGTGGTTCTGTTGTTTTTGTTGAAAACCATGTGGTCTAGAGGTGATATTTTATTTAGAAAAATTGCTTTTTGCTTATCGTGTCATGTGCTGCCATATATATTTATATATAATATAACAAAGAATTAGGTGCTTAGTTGTTCTTGTATATGGTTTGATTTCATTCTTTCAGGACAATGTTATTGCCTGTTTAAATGGGATTATAATTTATTATAAGGGTTGAACTTTTCTCTCTAAATTTATTATTTTAAGGGTACGTAAACTGAATCAGTTCGATGAGAATATATGGACATGAGAATAATTAATATGTTCACATTTTTCTTTTCAACAAGTCCAACTTCATATGTTTTAGATTTCTCTAGCTTCTGTGATAAAAGCTCAAGTAATCACTAACTGTAATTCTAACTATGGACTGATATAGACTCATGGCCATAGTTCAGCGTCTCTTAAGGTTGAGGAAGATCCAGTGACAAGTGAAAGTTTACACCGTATAGGACTATTCTTTCTGGATTTTTTTTATTACATATACATAAATCTACAAGAGCTGATTATTGATTATAATAACATACTACCCAACCGATATGCCTAGCAGTACAGCCTGAAACGAAAAACTGCAAACTCAAGAAGAATGACAAAATCCCAGTGAGAAAACATGGTCATACGTAGCAGGGGATGTCAGTTTCAGTTAAAAGGTTGAAACATTGCTCGTATGTTGTGTGGTAACTATAATCCTTGGTTTCACAGTGCATAGATCTTCTCAATGTCAGAATCGTATTCATCCAAGTCTGATATATTTGCAGAGTAAGACCATGAAAAAGATTTGCTTCCACTTGCTCTCTTGATGCGTCTCTGGGAATCACTGCGGAAAATACCGAAATGTTGTCGAAAAACAAAGTAGGACATGCTTAACAGAGTCCCTACTAGAATAGGTACTCCCAAAAGGGTTATGGTGATAGCCATCCACGTTTTCCCTCCAACAACCTCAAAAGCTATGGCTAGAAAAGCACCACAAGTGCAAGCACATGCAGCCCACATCAACTTGTTAACCACTGACACAAGCTGCTTTTGAGCCCTTGTGTCCCAAGCCACCAAAGTGATTTGAACTACGACAACTGCAAGAGAAATGAAAAGGGACGTGGAATTCAGAAAGCAAAAAACTTGGAAACTAAGATGATCGGCTATCTTAGCTTTTCCAATCTCTTCTCCGGGTTGCACTTGATATTGTCCCGGCAAATTGAAGATGGCCAAGAAGGCTATTGAGGCAAAAAGAACAGCAACCACTGTGACAGAATTAATGGTGTTTTGAACTGCCTCTCTATGAAGTTTCTTCAGTTCCTTGGCAATTCCAGAAACCCGTCGACGAGTTGTTTCGTTTTGTATAAGTTGTGACTGCACCTCATGTTTTATGTCACTCACTGTTCTTTTAAGCTCCATCGCTTCGTCTACTTGTCCAACATGTCTTGCATGCTTCGCTCCGTATTCTGCAAGTGCTTCTTGGATTTCCAAAGCTGAATCTCCGTATGGCAGTTTATCTGCCAAATCCAACGCTGTTTCCTGCTGCTTGTTGATGGCATTAACATCCACGGCAGAATAGCTTAGCAAAAGGATCACTATCTGAATAAACAACTACGTGTCAGTAAAGCCAGCCAACAATCATGAAAGGAAACAAGTCCATTCATTTGGTCCAATTTTTATGCATATGAGACAGTTTGGTGTTAAAAGGTCACACATGTATGACCAAATCACAGCATGTTCATGCATCTTTTGTATTGTCTTAAAATCATCCCATGCCGATCTTGGATTTTCCCATTTTCCAAACTTGCAACTTATTTATGTTCCAGAAAACCAAGATCTTATAGAGTAGTATAATGAAACCAAAGCAAGTATGATAACAAAAAGAAATGTGAATTTAACCTGTGAACGGCATTTCCTTGTAGCCATGTGAAGAGCTGTATTGCCCTTTTTATCTCGCTCATTCAATATAGAAGAATCAGCAAGTAATATCTCCTCCACCACTGAAGTACACTGTCCTTTGACAGCCATATGAAGTGCAGTTTGACCTTTTTTATCTTTTATGCATACAATTCCTGGATCCCGAGCAATAAGTGCTTTTACAATACGAACCACGCCATATCGAGCAGCATTGTGCAACGAAGTTTTTCCGTTTTTCCTAACAATAAACATTGAACTGACATCAACATCCAAGATGGCATTCACCACATCCAAGTGGTCTTGAACTGCAGCAGAATATAGAGGACTGGTATTTGAGGAGTCGCATAAATTGCAGACCTCAGGCCAAGTACTCAAAAGCTCCCTCACAATATCTGAAAATAGATTGCCAATGATAAATATATCACAATGGAAACACTCATTTAGAATCAAATATTGAAACATGATAATTCTCCATTCATCTTGTCCCAGATTTCTAATATAGTTGGACCTACAAACATTATAATAAAAATTGCATCCAAGAGCACCATAGATAATAACTTGTCACTCAGCAGCTATCTGATTATGGTTGAAACATTTAGAATTTGTAGTAATGGATACAAATACTATCATAAGGAGATGAAACTCGTCACAGGGCAGTGAGAACATGGGGTGTCAGAAGTTCATCACATAAAAGAGAATCATAAAAACTAGTGAATTAACAGCAATATACTGCACTTCCTAACAAGAAACTTTTCAATCCAAATGAAAAAAATAAAAATTCCAACCTAGATGACCACGTTTGGCAGCAACATGAAAGGCGTTCATGTCAGACTTGGAGCGAATCTTGACGGCTTCAAAGTCACACGAGTTGAGCAAGTAGCTGAAAATCTCTTGCAGATTATTCTCTGCAGCGATGTAAAGTGCACTTTCTCCAGCATCGTTCTGAAGAGACATCACATCAGAGAGAGATGACCCTTCTTCGTTCTTCACTTTCTCCACCAGTTTCTTCACCCCATCAAAGTCCCCAGATCCAACACTCGAAAATATTGATTGGTACGCTAAGAACCGCACACCCTTTGACTCCATCATGCACTTTCTCTCTCTCTCTCTCTCTCCTCTCAATTCAACAAACAAAAAACAAAAACAGAGCAGTTGTTATTTCACTGTTTCAGCTACCTTCCATGTACAAACCCAGTTGCAGAAAAGCTGAAATTCAAAACTTTAATATTATTTTTCTCTGATGGAGATAGAGATGGAGAGAGAGAAGGTAGAGAAAGGGATATAGAGGAATGGATGAATGGATGGTGCGCACACAGAGAAAGGGTGATTGTGAATGCGATTCTTTGTTGCTTGCACTCAATTATTTGTTTGGAGTGGATTTATTTCTTTATTGGCTTGTGTTTATCTTTAATTAATTAGTGATAAATGAGTGATCTTGAGTTGAGAAGATAGAAAGAGAAATATTTGCATTTGCACAGAAAATCCAAGTGGGTGATGCCATTGACTTTCACAATGCGACAACACCACTAGACTCTACCACTGTTACGTGTGTCCTTCACAAACACAGTTTCATTTTATGCGTGTTGATCTCAGGCAGTACATCGTTTTTTTTTTTAAGAACTCGTTTATCATTCACGCAAGAGAACACTAAATTATTATTTTCTTCTTTTATCTTTGAGCTAGATTTAATGTGTTCTTATTATTTTCTTCTATTTTTTTAAAAATAATTTAGCCTTAATATTAATAAGATGAACTAAAATAGTTTTTTTATCATTATAGAATTAACTTTGTCTATAATTTAAACATACTTAATTAAATATAGTAGATACCTTTAATCACAGTTATATTTAAAAGATTAAAACAAATAAAGATTATATTAAATTGATGACTGAACTTAATTAGGTTAGGAGTAAGTTAAAGATTAAAAAGAATAAAATGTGTTATTATAATCTTATTTTCTGGATGATTATACTAAGACGAAGCTATAGTAATATGAAATATATCTGTTTTCTAAATATTTATAATGAAATATTTTATTTTAATAACATTTTATTTTAATAATATTATGTTATTAAAATGAAATGTTGCAGTTACTAAAACAAATGTTAGAGAAGTCGAGGAAATATCATTTTTTTCATTTCTATTTAAATTCCTCAAAACAAAAACAAAAATAAGAATACTCTAGTCACAATATTTTTACATGTTCACTCCAAATAAAAGTTTTACATGTTTCTTTCAAATAAGACACTTCCAGGAAATTAAAAAAATAATAATTGTTACAATGTTTACTTGTACGAGTACAACCTAGAGCAATGAAAAACTATTATAACATAGCTATTATAATAAAAATAACTGTTGCCAGTATTTTTAGGTATTTAGCTATAATAATTATAAAACTTTAATCTCAAATTTGAATTTCGATAATTTAATCCATCTAATTTCCTTCTGCTTATGGTTTAAGTTATTTTATACAAATTTCATAGTAATATCAGGTTTAATTATATTTAGCATAAAATTTTTAAAAATTATATTTTTTAAAACTCCAAATGTAATCAATGAAGATATAAAAAATTAATATAAAACATTACATTTATGTTCAATCATTACTAGGGTGTATAAATTATGGTTTTTCCTTACATTATCTAATATATCCAAATTTTTTTAAAAACAATTCTACATAACTGTTTCTAAAATTTATAAAAATAATAACCCAATTTATACACCCTAATTATCCGATTAAATGTTACCCTTCCATACACTATTGGAAACCTCGTCTCTTATAGTAATCTTAAGAAGGTTACAGTTTGAGTTCGGACAACCCAGAAAGCAAAAGCTTATTAAATCCAACTAAAGTTTGGACTGTTCTAACTGAAAAACAAACAAGTTCGGAATCAATTAATGGAAATTTCCATCTTTGGAACGAAAATGGATGAGCAGAAGTTTGAACTACACCCAAAGGCCAAGGAGCCCCTGGGTCTACACTAAACTATTGGGCGTTAATTCTTCTAAGAACCAGCCCCTATCAATGAAAAAGGGAATTGGATCTTTTAAGTTACGGCGCACATCCTCTTGTTAGGAGAGGAAAGCCTGTAACTGATGACATTCAGGAGAAACATGGAATTGGTCACCATACAGGGTACGAGGCCTGACCGCAACTTAAGATTCAATTACTATTAAAAAGATCAAAGGATAGGGTGAATAAGTACCAGTAATAAAATCTAATACGAGCAGACCAGAACTAGATTACCAGATCATGAACAAAATCTCCCTAGAGATGGCAATAGCTTCATTCACAAGTAATCAAGGTATTCTAAGTATTTTCATTGGGGTCTACTGGTCTATCTACTGCTTATAATACAAAAAAAAAAATACAAGTTTTTTGCAATAGACATGAATCCATGCAGAAGGTAAAAGATCATTTAATTGACTGATATAAAATTAACCCCGTAAAGAATACTTCTTCCCTGTAAAAGCTTGAAATTTCGACTCTTCGTTCTCTTTAGGTGGCTCTGGTTTTGGCTCTTTCGCCTGCACAGACGGAAGATGTAAAAGTTAACAGTCCATCAATTAACATTCTAGAAGCACAGATGTGGAATCCGGAAATGATTTGAAATATTACCAAAAAGTTGCCAAAAAGCAAATTACCTTTTCTGTCTCTTTAGAACGGTTTGCATTTGACCCAAACACAAGCTTTCCCTGAGATTGACGAGCATTACTTTGTGAGCTAGAAGTTGTAGAAGACTGCGAATTGACATTTGGAACATCAGGTTTCTTGTCCTTTGACCCTGAGGAAGAAGAAACCGGAGGAGGCTGATACTTCAAAGGTTTTCCATCCAACCGTCTCCCAGTTCCCGAAAACGGGTTGAACTTGGGCTCAGTTTCGGCAGGGGTATCCTCAGCTGCAAGGAAGAACGTGTCAGTCTTTATAACAAAAAGAACACTAACATAATCATATTGTACATTTTATTACAAAAACTTAATGCTCCCATTTGAATATTTGACACAATCCCGATTATATATAAAAAAAATAGTGAACCCATCATGGTCAAATAACCGCAAATATCAATGTAGCAGACATCAACAGCAATAACTTAAAAATAACAAGTTTTAGCGTGTAATGCAACGGACTCAACATAATCGACTTACAAACATATGGTCAACAGCTACACTCTCAGTTTTTTTTATTTATCTTTTAAAAAAAACTTCTTCACACTTCAAGGTTCAGCACTGATGTTCAAGTAATATAGCAAACCAATTAAGCACAAATAATAATTGAAAAGGACATTATTCTCCATACTAGGACCTTTCGATACTTCAGTTTATAAACTGAGCTTCCAATACAGAAACATGTCACACAAACAGAGGAAAAGAACTTCCATCCAAGGAGACAATACGACAAACATCAGTCACTCAAGTACATACCAGCCGCTGGTGCCTTTCCAGTAGAATGCGGTGCAATGGGCTTTTCAGGTTCCTTGTAATCCAAGGGAGGAGCAAAGTCCACCTCGCAGTCAGTCTCAATTATGCTTATGGCATTGTCAGGCTTAGTTTCTATAATATCTATGTAATATTTTTTGTTGTTGTAAGCCACCATAATGCTATCTCCAGTAGTCAAGCAGGAAAAATTCCTCAGTGTCGTTTCTAAGCTGCATAAAAAGTACAATATATAAATCAAGATCTACCTCAAGTCGCTGTACAAAAGTAAATAAAGAACTAAATTAAAAAAGGACTACAAGATAGAGTTAAAACAAGACAAACCATTAAGCAAAAACAATAAAACTCATCCCAACAAATCGCATGTGGACAAGGAATTCACATGCTGAACTTAGCTCTAAACCATATTCGATATAGTCATGTGGAATAATTAGTTGACCCACTTCTAAGATTGAGTCCACATTACCACATCAAAGAACACAGACGCGAGATACAAAAAATCCCAAAAACCAGACTGCTTCAAATACCATAAACCATTGAAATTGCAATGTGTGTAATTGAGAAAACATCAAGCAGCGGGAATATAATGGAAAAATGGTATGAGAGGATACACATATCAGTTTGCACAGAAGAAACAAATTAGAGATATTGCATTTTCAAAAGAAAAACTCATCAGCGGGGAAATAGCATAGCTTTACTATCTAAACTTAATAAACATCAACTCACATAGCTTTCGGATTCGAAATATCTAAGAAGTCCTTTGTGTGGGGCTGTAACTTAACATATGTCCCTTTTGGAAGTGTCACATTTTTCACTTTAACAATGTCCCCCTCTTGTAAAAGCATGTTCTCCATCATCTGTGTATGTAACCAGATCAATTAAAAAACTTAAAACTCAAAGCAGAACCATATTTGGTGAAACAAGCATACAAAAATATTCACAAACAATTACTTTGGAATGCCTACCCAGTATGGCATGTATATCATGCCTTCCTCTGCAATGAACTCAAGAACACCACAATGAGAAACCCGCTCAGCAGCATCATTACGCAGTTCAAACAACATTGGGTAATCAATATGAAGAGATGCTGCAGATAAAAGTTGGCATTAGATTTTGACTCTAAGGGATATATATTCATCTTGAACAGAAGTAAGAAAAATAAAAACGGTTCAACAGTAAGACAACTCACCGAGACGGTCAAGGGCTGATGGAGGCATTATAACTGTAGCATGACACATTTAATTTTGACATCAGATGGATGCAAAAAGGATATTTTAAAAAACAAAAGAACTAGTATGGACATGGAAACTTACTTTTGTCACCACTTTCAATTTGGGGCTGCAGTATTAAGAGGGGAAAAATAAAAAGACGAAATATTAGATAACTCAATTTACGAAAATATATGTTTCAATTTAAGAATACCATAACTCTCATACCATAAACATTATAGATTAAGGTCACCTTAATTGACCATCTTAAATTTCTTTCTCTAGGTTTGACGAAAATTTATGTTTCAATTTAAGAATACAATAACTCTCATCTTAAATTTCCATATTCTATATTTCGAACCAGCATCCAAATATTTGCTTTCTGCTATATCTTCTTATGTTCAAGGTAATATGATGGAGGTATAGTAATTTTGAACTCTAAAGCAATATGGGTTTCAATCTACATTAACAAACTTAACAGTCTAATCAGAATTTCAATTTTCTACATTTTATGCAAACTTAGTTCTCTCAACAAGACAAAACCCACCATAATTTTCATCTGTTCATCGATTCCTTCTCTTTCAAGTCTCTTTTCTTTCCATACAAACACTGATAAGATAAGAGAACCTTTGCACACCGCTGTCTGGTTTGTTTCCCCGCCATTATAAGAAACCATGCACAGTGAAGCTCCAGCATAGGAAAATCTCACGTCAGACTTCTTTTGTTTTTTGGTCATGTCACAAAAAATGCATGTGACTATGACTTACGCTGGATGTTGTTCTTCCGAAGTTTCAGTGTAAATCTAGTCTCATAGTGTGATTTAGAGGTTATTTTCATTATTATTAATGCTATTTTCTATGTATTTTTAAATGTTTAAGTGTAACTCAAGAATTTGCAGTCCATGTACTACCCCATTTATAATCTTTCATCAACCCAGTAAATCCTACATAAAATCTCAATTGTGAAAAGAACATTTAGATTTATCAGATATAGACCCCCTTTCTTATCCAAAAGGAAGGAGACTCATAGTATGCTTTTCAAGAGGGTGAGAGAGACAGAGACAGAGAGAGGATAATGGAAAGGGATGAAGTGCATAGTGGATTTGGGGGACATTAAACCCGTTCACATCAATGTATCCCACAACTTAACCGATTGCAGTCACCCAAAGGAACAACATTTTTTGTTTATGATAAACGACTGAATAACTGGATGAGGAGCCTAACATAAAATACCATAAATAGCACATATATGGTCAAATACTAGAAACAATATGTAAAAAAATAAGAAGAAGAAGAAAACTATATAAGTCATGGCTAATTTTAGTTAGCTGAAAGCAATATAATTTAAGAGTGGATTATAAGTTCAAAATGGAAAGTAAAAGTCAATGAACTTTTAATCATTCCATAATAGATACGTAGTATGCCTGAAAAGAAATACCTTTTCAATAAAAGAAGCTGGGTAGCATCGATATATCTGCTCAAATGATGTCCCGTGATATCCATATCCGTCAAAAAACTGTGAAAAATGTACATGAAGTGGATAAGAGTATATAAAAATCGGCAGATATCATCATCCTGGCGTCAATATTACATGATTAATTAATCGATTGATTAGAATGTTATAAAGAGGAAAAGTATAATTAATAGAGATGATGAAAAACATAATTCTACGAAAGACAAAGGAGCCGACATATATTAATAATTGAAATCGAAACAACACAAGAGAATAAGGGAATAATTGGCTTATGGAAATGTTTCGTAATGATAAAAAGGAAACTTTAATTAATCATTTCATCCCTATGTCCGCTTTTCGTTTTAGTCCTGATACCTAAATACTATGCGTTTCGGTTCCTATACATACGAGCATCTTCTTTATGTTTTTAGGTGTCATCCCTCCATTTTATTCTTGTTTTATACTGCTAAGAAACTAACCATAGGAACAAAAAAAACATGTTTGCTTGTCGCAGAGATTTTAGGAACATGTGGTAAAACAGAAAGTTGGCACAGGAATAGGAATAAATTGCTTAAACCTAACAAAAACATCATCTTCTTGTCACATTGCATTATGTTTTCAAAAGGTTTGAACAGGCAACGATAAGAACAACATCAAGAAACAGGAAAAAAAAACAAGTCATTTTCGGAAGCAAACCATTTTCTATTGTGCTGATTGCAGATACACCGAGAATCAATCCTCAAAGCTCCCTGTAAGAGTAAACAACCAGGTGCCTTATATTAACAAGAGGTAAGCAGCCGACCATAAAAAATGGCGATCGAGCCAGTGTATAAATTTCCAAATGCAGACAAAATCAATTATAATGGCGTTCATATATAGGTAATTTTTACAAAGCGAAAATTACATATAAAACGAAAAAATTAATCAATCAAAACAGAATCCTAAACCGAACAAGCATTATCCACAGACTCGTGAAACTCGATCGCGTAATCAATATTACAGGAGAAGTACACGCAATTGAGGAAACCCTAAGTCCGACCGAGGGAAAGGTAACAACTATGCAATCATCCTTCGATTTTAAGAAAGACTGAATCAAAGTGAAAACTAGAGGCATTTGAATCGAATACAAGTAAATTGTGAGAAAAAAATTAAGCAGTGGAAAGATTTGCCAGGATCAATAATTGAAAAATTACAGCTAAAGAAGCTTGGGAGAAGGAAACGAAAGCGAAGAGAGAAACCTGATGCTTGATCTGAAGAGAGAGAACAGAGAAAGAGCAAGGTAGGGGAATGGAATATAAACTATTTTGATAGGGTTGGGACTGGGGCAGTAGGTAGCAGGTGATAGAGAATAATAGATTGCAAATGGTAATCCAACGGAATGGGTTATGGCTTCAGTACGTAACGCTCACGCTACGTCGCCAAATATTTGGACTGGGCCTCAATTCGGCCCAATTAATTAAATCCTTAATCACTCTATATCTGAAACTGGAATTGACACGTATGTTGTTAGGTTGTTATTATAATAATATCAACCATACATTTACAGCATGAAATCCAATAAAAAGAGATGTTATATATACACGACTTTAGGTAAGAAATTGATTTTACGACCATAACAAAAGATATAAAAGAAATGAAAACTATAGCTATCAGTTTCAATTATGAATAAAAACTAAAAATATTATTCCAAATAGATATATTAATAAGATGTATCGATGATTTGTATTTTTTTCGAATAACTAATTTATAACGTCCCGAACCCGACGGTGGGAGAAGCTAACTTTGCCTAAGGCCTCCAAAAACAGCAAACTCAACACATCGGCCAAACTCACCTTAACCTCGCATTCATATCCATTTTTCTGCACCCTAGCAAAAATTCAATTATTAGAAGAAACAAAGAAAAATTTATTCACATTGCATTGATCAAGCATGGGTTTGAAAAATCTGTTCAACCGGGAGAAGGACGCAATATCCTCCGGCGGGGCGTCGCGATCGATGTCACTGTCGGTGCGGTCGCGCGTGCGGATTGGGGGAGAGCTGGAGCAGGTGTTCAAGAAGTTCGACGTGAATGGAGACGGAAAGATATCGGCGTCGGAGCTGGGGTCGATGATGAGGAGCCTGGGACAGGCAGCGACGGAGCAGGAGGTGGACAACATGATCCGGGAGGTGGACGGGGACGGTGACGGGTGCATCAACCTGCACGAGTTCATCGAGCTGAACACCAAGGGCGTGGACTCCGACGAGGTGATGGAGAACTTGAAGGATGCGTTCTCCGTGTTCGACATGGACGGGAACGGGTTTATCACAGCGGAGGAGCTGAACACGGTGATGCAGAGCCTGGGGGAGGAGTGCTCCCTGGCGGAGTGCCGGAGGATGATCGGCGGCGTGGACAGAGACGGCGACGGCACCATCGACTTCGAGGAGTTCAGGACGATGATGATGATGGGGTCGCGTCATGACACTACTGATAGAGTTAAACCACCTCCAGAAACGTATTAATTACTCTTTCTATTCCTCTCCTCCAAACTGTACAAAAACCTATCAATTAAATATATTGTATGTAAATTCCTTCGATTCAAAGAGATTATTTCTATTTCTATTTCAATTTACACTTTTACCTTTCTTCATCCAAATTCTCAGCCAGATTAATTCTTCCTTTCTTTGTTTTTTTTATTATTATTATTTTTATTGAGAAATTAAAATACATTGAATTGAAATGTTTTTTAATTTAAAATGGTTTATTTTTAAAATATTTTAAATCTGAGTATTGAAATGTTATCATTCATTTCATATAGCACTACTTTTTTATTTATCATATATCTCATTCTAATCTATATACTTAAAAAAATTGTAATTTATATTTATTTTGTCCAAAACAATTGTAATGATCATAGGTCAAGTATACTGAATCAGTCATTTCTAAATTTAGGATTCAGATCTTCATGTATCCATTATAACAGTCCTATGTGTGCAACACCAATTTAAAATAAAAAAATCTTATTTTCTTTTATCTTGATTGACAAAACTGATTATTTGTATATTGTAATTCTCTCTAGGTATACAAATATACATCTTCTGTATCATTATTACAATAAATATAATTAATGGTTTTAACTTAATCTTTGTTAATATTTTTTACTACAATAAAGAAATATCACTCTTATATAGTTGAGGATTTAAGCTTGTGGAGGAGTTGCCGCAGGGAAGCCGAAGAGGATTGGGTTATGGCCACTTCGAAGACGGTGATGTGTTCGCTGACCCACTTGCGTCCGCTAACATGCGCCGCATCTGCATCGGCGTCACGAATAGTTCCCTACCCACCCGACCTCATAAAGTGGGTAACCAGAGAGGGCGGGTTCGTGCACCGCGCGCTCGATATAGCACAACTGGGTTCATCCAACGGACTGGGTCTAGTGGCCAAGGAACCAATTCCACGTGGCACTGACCTAATTGTCCTCCCGCACCACCTTCCCTTGCGATTTACCACTCTTGAACACGACCCTGTGCTGCATCACTTGGCGCGCCAAATCCCTGGTATTCATTCTCTTTCTGTTGAGTCTAGGGTTTGTTCTTTTTCTATAATTAGGCTACACTGAGTTTTTGATGTAAATGAATTGGACACTGTGGTAGCATTTGGCAGAGGAACTATGGGCAATGAAACTGGGTTTGAAGCTTCTGCAAGAGAGGGCAAAAGTTGGGTCCTTTTGGTGGCCGTACATAAGTAATCTCCCTGAAACATACACCGTGCCTATTTTCTTTCCTGGGGAGGACATAAAGAACTTGCACTATGCTCCACTTCTTCATCAGGTATTTCTTCAATAAAATACAGAGATAAAATGCATTGAGTTTCTTTTGAGCTTTATAGTCAAACTTATTTCAAATTTTGGAGAAATAAAAAAATAAAGGAACTTTTAGAAAAATTTAGTTCATAAGCTTCTTCTTAAAGCACAATTTTTTTTTATTTTTCCCATGTCGGTTCTTATGATCCAAGCAGGATCGTAATTTGTACTTCACAACTAATCAAGAATTGATTTTGACAGGAGAAATGAATCTACTATACCTACTTCATCTCCAACTCTAATGTTGAAAGCGCTTACCCTTTTGAAATGCATTTCTGCGTCTCTTATTCTTCGAGTTTTCTAGTTTTATAAGATATATAAAAATCATTTCATGCACCTAGCCTGTAAGTTTTACTGTTGTATTAATCCACTTTCATTTCTCTTTTGGGATCATGAGAAAATGCATTTTCATTTCAGTCCTTTAGCTAATACTTAATGACGTACTTGTAAGCAATTCCAGAAGCTGAAATCGTCTGTGTCGTTGTTTATAGAATATATTGAGTGCCTCTCGCAGTTCTGTACTATGGCAGTTAAGTTAAGTCAATTTCTTGAGGCAGGTAAACAAAAGATGTCGGTTTCTTCTTGATTTTGAGCAAGAAGTGAAGCGTGCCTTAGCGAGTGTTAAGCCAGATAGCCATCCTTTTGGTGGTCAAGAAGTAGATGCATCTTCTCTTGGATGGGCAATGTCAGCAGTCTCATCTAGAGCCTTCAGGTTGTATGGTGAAAAGGATCAGAATGGGGACCGGATTCACATACCCATGATGCTCCCTCTGATTGATATGTGCAATCATAGTTTCAATCCAAATGCTAGAATTGTTCAGGAAGAAGATACCGATACCATGAAGATGCAAGTGAAGGCATGCTTTCTCATTTTTCATATATATATATATATATATATATATATATATTGCACCAACCCCCGCCAAATTGTTCTTTTTCGGCTTTTAAGTAACAAGTTAAATCTGACTCAGCTTTCCTGTTGGTATTCTTTCTTTCTCTCAGGTTGTGGCTGAGACAGCCATCAAAGAAGATGATCCTCTGTTACTTTGCTACGGCTGTTTAAACAATGATTTTTTCCTTCTTGATTATGGATTTGTGATTCACTCAAACCCTTTTGATTGTATCGAGCTCAAATATGATGGCGCTCTTTTGGATGCTGCAAGCACTGCAGCTGGAGTTTCTTCACCAAATTTCTCAGCACCTGCTCCATGGCAGGAACTGATTTTATCTCAGTTGAATCTATCTGGAGAAACTCCAGATCTCAAGGTTAAACTACTATTACATGTTACATTAGTGCCCTTCTTCTATCTTGTAGAAACTCAATGCATATTGCCGTTAATGTATCAACATAACATCCACATTTTGACTGAAGGTTTCCCCACGGTTGATAAGTGAGTGATAAAACTGGCCAAAGCATAGTAGGATCATCAGGAATAAGTAATAATTGCAGGATAACTGAATGATTTAACCCCCAAAACTGAAAAAACTTTGTGGTATTAATCATCCCACCCATGGCACAAGTTCATTTTATTTGTTTTATTGTGACAGGTGAGCTTAGGTGGTCAAGAAACAGTAGAGGGCCGCTTGGTGGCTGCATTGCGAGTAGTCCTTTCGAGTAATGTGGAAACTGTGCAGAAGTATGATCTCAGTACACTAAAGTCTTTGGATGTTGAGGCTCCTCTCGGTGTTGCAAATGACATAGCTGTATTTCGCACCCTAATTGCTTTGTGCGTCATCGCACTGGAACACTTTCCGACCAAAATAATGGATGATGAATCTCTGTTGAAGCAGGGTGCTTCAGGTTCAACCGAGTTAGCCATTCAGTACAGAATCCAAAAGAAATGCGTGATTATAGACGTAATGAAAAATCTCTCAAGGAGGGTAAAGCTTCTATCATCAAAGGAAACAGCTACCGCTGAAGGCTGAGTGTATGCTTATTTTCCTTAAAACTTCCCAACCGGCTCTAAAGTGAATGCTAAACTAACAATGGATCCACTTTCAGTTTAATGCGGCGCTTATTCAAACACACATTGGGTGATTAAGTTGAACGTGCCGCTCATTCAATGATTGTGAACGATTAGTTATTTGCTTGCTGCTATGAATATCCCTTTTCCCTTTTATTCTCTTTTTGATTTGTTTGCCATGTAATTTTGATTGAGCTAGTTACTTAAGCCGTTTGACAAATCTTCTACTGAAATATAAGCAGTGCTACTTATTTTATTTAATTGGTCATTATGTGTTAATGTTTCTTTCCACTGCACCCAATTCAACATAATTTAGTCTTTCTCCAAATATGAAACCAATTCAGTAGAAGCTCTATGATTTGACAATCTTCCCCGTTGGGAGAACTGTAAATATGAAATACGTCATACTGGAAAAATCTAATTCAGTAACCGAATATTTTATTAGTAGCTATCGATGAAACGTAAATAAACTTATTCTCTTAGTTTTATAAACAATGATTATTTTTTTAGTTTCTTCATTCTCTGTTTTTTTTTCACACAAAAAAGGAATATTCCGTGGTTCAGATTTATGTTATTATGTAGACTTAGGAGGACAGAAAGTCAGAAACAAACAGAAAATCTGCACCACACCGGCCATCGCTCTCTCTTTCACAGTCTCCCATGAATAATACCAGTCAAAGAATTTGAATAAGATGTGGAACTACAAATTTCCATTCTATTTTCCTTGACGTGGCACAAGAACGGCTAGTTATACTGTGCCGTTATGCCGTTCCGTGTTGGATTTAATCTTTGAAATTAGGGAGCGTTTGCGTTTGGAAAGAATCCATGTCAAGCCCTGTTCATTTTTCACACAACAACTGAATCGGCGGCTTCAAACCTCGTCACGTACAAGAAGAAAAGAAAATCGTAACAGGGGACAACGAATCCTTTCACAAGCACATAGAAAGAAACTTTAGAGAAAGCATGTCACAATATATACCACCAAAAACACGTAGAAGAAAGTCACAAGAACATAAAAGCTAGGAAGAAAGAAACCGAAAAAAAAAAAAACAGGCTGAAAAGGAAGAAAAAAGGGATTTATAATAAAGTTCAAACTTCAAAGAAGGGCAGTTTGTCTCCCTAAGCATAGAACATTTTATGTACACGTGTGTCTGTAACTGTATGATATGCGTGATGTCGTGGTGATCTAACATCCAAGGATAGCACTCTCTGCCAATCCCAGTGGCGAGCGAGAGCGAAGACGGTTGACATCTCTGAGAAGGGCACGCCTGATGTGTAGCTGCAGTGAAGGGTGCTTTATTTTCTCAATTTCTTGCTTGATTTTGATGACTTGGCTATGAACTGCATAACCCATGTAACCCTCTCGTTTCTCGTTGAAGAAGGTGGCGGCGGTGCTCTCCATCTTCTTCGTTTTCTTCTTCTTGCTGTTCTTCAGCAGAATCCCAAATAGAAACCTTTAGAAAACAAATGTTTGAAACGTGAATATGGCGTCTAGGAAACAAGTTCAAGGATTATATATATACCCGAAAGAAGGAATGAAAAATCAGATTTTTAGAGAAAGGGAAAAAATCTTTCCTTTGTTTTTTTTTATTATAAAAATAAATAAAAAAAGTTTTATTAGGGCTCCAGTCCACCTTCTCCATTTGGATGCATTTAGAACAGACATTTGAAGCCACGCACCTAAAATATATTCTTAATTTCTTATTACACTATTACTATTATTAAACACATACGCCAAATTATCTGTATTTTTTAAATATATAAATTATTTATATTTTAAAAGTAGCAATTAAAGAGTAAAATTGGAAAAATAAATGATATATATAGTTATAGATATAACTATAAATAAAATAAATTGTAATTATTAAAATAAAAGATATTATAAGTAATATTATGTAAATAATATTGTGAGTAATTATTTAAATTTGAAAAAATAGTTACTGAAATAATAAAACAGTAAATAATTATTTTCTAATGAAAGTAATTATTTGAATTTAAAGAAAAAGTAAAAAATATTTTTTTATCGTAAATAATTATTTATAGGTTATATACTTATTATTTCCACCCACCATATGTTATACTTTAATTACAAATCTGACTCATTTGATTTGTTGTTTTCTTTTTCTATTAGAACCAAGAAACTGAATAAACGGACAACCGTGTGATAAACTGATTCAACGCCATTTGTCCAATACAAATATTTAATTCAGAAATAATATTTTATGATAATTTAAATGATTGTGAAAAATAAAAACACATTAAGATGCATATAAAGATAGTAATATGAATGATTAAGAGTGAGATTGAAATTTGATGAAACACGTGGAGGAAAGGGGTGGTGTGTGGGAAGGGCAATGATAGGAATGGATCCATATAATATTTATGTGAGAAGGAAAAGTCGTCAAAGTTGAGAAATGTTTGGTATTTGCAGAGAGAAATGGTTTCCACGACATAAAAATGCTCCAAAATCAAACTTCTACCACCCTCCATTGCTGCCCAACATAACCTGAAACGACAACTTGGGAAGCCACCCAAACCAATGGAAACTCACCACCTCAATTCAATCAATTTCAGTTTATGTCTATTCACACCCACTTTACTTCTTATGTTTTCTGGTTTTGTCCCCATTTGCCACTTGTTACTGTTTTCCACATCCCTCAATCTTCAAACACATTCAATCTTCAAACACTTCCTCTTTTTTATATTCAATCGAGAAAGATAGCCCACAAATTTATTATTAAAAATAATATTTGAAAAAAAGTGAATATAGCTTTGTTTAAAGATGGGTTAAATATGTTTTTAGTCCCTAAACTATTGGCCGTTTCTGGTTTTCGTCCCTCTTTCAAAGTAAGGTACGATTTGGTCCTCAATCTTTAAAAAACGTTCGTTTTAGTCGAAAAAACGAACGTTTTGAGGACTAAAACGAGGACTAAAAACAAAATTTTAAGGACTAAAACGAACGTTTTTTAAAGATTGAGGACCAAATCATACCTTACTTTGAAAGAGGGACGAAAACCAGAAACGGCCAATAGTTTAGGGACTAAAAACATATTTAACCCTTTAAAGATTTTTGTTTCCAAAGAATCCATTTTACCATAAAAAAGTTAAAATATAATATTTTCTCAAAAATTTTACCTAAAAGACTTTAATTTGTTGTATGTGTATTGTATGACTGATTATAGATTAGATTAGACAGTTAATTGTACACTTGATAAAATTATTATCAGATTGGACAGTGAAGGAGCCGGATCAATCGATCAACCGTTGGAATAATTAGTTTTGATTTTATTATAGAAGTTTTACTTTGACTATCAACTACGAATAAAATCAATTTAAAGTATATAAATGAGTATAAATCTCGTCTTACGAATCGATTATGTGGAGTTGAATTAAGCTTTAGTTCACTTGTTAACATGATATAATTATTAACAATTGGATAAATATATCTTTGAGAGAAGAGTTGTGTTATTGATATCGATTTGTCAAATATTTATTTAATTTTAACGTCGAAATACCGTTTTACATATATTTTTCAAATAATTTTAATAATAATTACTATAAACTTAGAACAATAATTTTAACAATAATTACAATATTCCTTGAACATTGACATGGATCTTACATCTCACAAAATTGTATCCAAAATTAGTAGTGTCGTGTGATTATGAAATTTTTCTTTGTGATTTGTGAACTCATCCACAAAATTGTGGTCAACGATTCATAGACGTGTAATAGCTTCATTTTGAAGACTGGTCAACCGAATGAACTTTGAAAAACAAAAGAAAGGGTTAGATATAAAAGCAGTTGACCTGCATAATCTAATTAATCACCAGCAGTAGCCACTGAACTTTGACAAAATTTAAGTGCTTTGTAAATAGCCTTATTAGTGGAGTTTGATTTTTAATATCTAAAAGGTAACAGATATAACTATACCGGCCATTGGAAATGAACCAATTAATTAAGTTGGTGGACAAAAACTTTTATAAATTATAAATACTTGGTCAAATTATCAATTACAATAACTGAAATTGTTTGTATACGTGATATTTTTTACACAATTTTTATTTTCATTCTTTGGTAAAAAAAACCCTCAGATGTTTATAATTCTTTTTCTTGAAACTACTTTTTAACTTTTGAAACATTTTATTTATAGATAAATTATTTTAATTACAACTTTTAGCTTCAATTGTAGTAGTTTTTTATACATTATATTTTATTATCAATCCTGTATTAAAATAATTTATAAAGATTAAAATTAAATAAAATTAATGTACGCCTCAGTAGATGCTTTTATTTTGTTATATTAATTTGTGAATTAGTTAAACTAAATATTTAAACAAAACACTATTAAACAATTAACAGAAAAAAATAAAATAAATCTCATTATAACATTTTTTAAGTATAATACGGAGTGAATAATATCATTACTATAAATTAGTGAAAACATGTCTGGATAATAAATAACAATAATAATATTAGTATTGTTATTATAAATAAAAATTTTAAAAAATATTATATTTTGGGGCACAGAATTTTTATTTATTTTGTAGATATTTTTATAACTAAAAATAATAATTAAATTTAAAAAATAATTAAATTTTAAAAAACAATTACTTAATAATTAAATCAACATCATGTCATGTGTCATTGTCTTATATTTAATTTGATTTTTATATTTTTTTTATTTTTATTTAATTTAACTTTTTTTAAATGGAACATTTTTTTCTCTATCTTGAGACCAAATTTAAATTTTATATAAATATTATTAAATATTTTTAATTTAGAAATAGAATAGGTAATTAGAGTCAAAATTTTAGAATTAGAGACTAATAACATTTACTTAAAATTTTAAAAGGTTAAAATTCACATAAGTTATAACTATTTAATATTTTATGTGATTTTTAGATTAAAAATCAATTATTTTTAGGTTAAAATCAATTAAACAGTTTAACCTAAAAATCATTATAACATTTATATAATAATTCAATTTCATTTGAATATATAAAGAAATAAAATTTAAAAATATTGTTGAAACTGAATTAATAAAAATAATGAATATCAAATTGAATATAAAACATAAATTGAATATAAAATATTAATACATGACATTAACCGTATTAGTATCATATGATACGTTATTATCCGTTAATTATATAAATAACATTAGAAAAAAAGATTAAAGTAAAGGAAACTGACAAAGATTATGATTTTATTAAAAGTAAAACTATTAAAACTGTATTAATAAAATGGTATAAAAATAAGTACTAAAATAGTATTTTAACTCATTTTAAATGTTAAGTTTGTTCAATACTCATTGTTGGTCTAATTATGAACCGGTTTTTGGGCCTATTTTATATTATATGGGTCGGGCTTGTATCCTTATATTGTTTTTTTCTTTTGTGTAGAACATTTGCACGTCATCTTTTTAATCTGATCCCATTTATGCTGACAATGGATGTTGCTTAGGCTTATGATTTTCTTTTTTAAAGAAAATGAATTTTATATTTTATTATCTTAGGACGAACTCCAATATTTGCTTTCAAGAGAACTTACATTTCCTTTGTTTCATGTTATAATAAATTACACTCATTTTTTTAGTTTTAAAAAAACATTTAACTCTTTATATTTTTACAAAACAGCATTCAAGTCACTTTAGTTTTTACATATATATTCACATTCTTTATTTGGTTTTATAAACGAGAATCACTTCAATTACATTTTTAATAAAATAATACTTATTTATCTTATTTTATTTTTAAAAATTATATCCACTAAAATTTAAATAAAAATGTAAAAAAACTACAAGTTTAAAATATAAAAATTGAAAATACTTTTTTATTGAAGACATTTTTTTATTGAAAGAATAATAGTAAAACTTATTTTTGTTAATAAGATAAGAGAAAATTTTGTCACTTAAAATAAAAAAGGGGAATGGTATCTAATAAAAATATGAAAAAAGAAAGTGAATGTCAATATTAGGATGACATGGCGTTGTGGATTTGATTATCTTATTTTCAAATATTAATTAAATATTATTTTATAAAAAATGAAACTACAATAAAAGATAATATAGTATTTATTAAATATTCAATATAAAAAAATAGTAATTGATTTTTGAAAATAATTTGGATGCTAAAATTTTATTTATAAATGTATATAAATTTGAAGAGATTAAATATATTAAAATTAAAAAAAAAATGTATCTATACATTATTTTTATATGTATGTAAAAAAAAATTGTCAGTAGTGGCCATTAAACTTAATCATTGATTAAAATATACACATTTTTTTATCCTTCGAATATAAAAAGGTTATAGTTGTATTAATATCAAATAATAACTGTATAAATATTAGATAATTATATAAAACTAAAGTATAAACAAATATTAAAGTAAATCTTTTAAATTATCTCATAGAGTAATTGTATTTTAATAATTTAAAACTAGAATAGATATAAATATAAGAATGAATATAGAAACGAAACGATATTAAGTTATAGATGTAGCTTAATATTAAGTTAAATTTAATTTGTAAATCTTAATATCATTCCATGTGAATAAACATTTAACGCCCATTATCATATTGATGTAATAAAGAACTGAAACAGGGACGGTATATTTAACATACAGACCAAATCACAATTAGTTATGTTATCTAAATACCATTGACTAGGGATGCTTTGTATTCATAAGTATGGTTTAAATTTGTTATGATTTTAATGAAAATTTCTACGTTGACTAGGTACACATCAAATTTTAAAAATTACAAAATGATAATACAAAACAAATTGCTTAGTTAAAAAAAATAGTATTTTGAATTTTACATTTCGATGTTAGGTTTGTTTTAGTTTGTATATTTTTTTACTTAATTAAATTTATATTTTAAAAAATAATGATTAATTGAATTCTTGTTTCTGAAAAAAAAAACTTGTAATCTTTTTTCTTAAATTGATATCAAATATAATGTGTCAAAATTTGAGTCATCTTTTATTTAATAAAAAATAACTTAATTTTAACATGTTACATTTGTAAAATACCAATTTAATAGAAAAAAAATTAAATTAAATATTTTTATAAGAATGAGTAAAAAATAAATATAAAAAAAAATATTTAAATATAAGAGCTAAATTAATAATTAAACCTTAAAAAGTTTACAATATATACTTACACGTATAATAAATTTTCTCATTTCGATAATAACTAAATTATACCATTTTGAGACTATCCTTGATTTGTTTAATGCAAGTTTCTAAATACGAGTAAAACAATAATAACAATAGACAATGGTTTACTTTAGGACAACTATGAAGATTAGAGATCATATAGAAAAATCATGCATGCATCATGTTACAATATTTGTTATTTTCAAAGTGTTTTAATTTTTTTAATTTAAAATATGTGTGTGAATAAGTACCTAGTTGTATATGAAGCTGTCATTTAAATTTAAAAAGAAAAAAATCGCACTGACGTTGGTCTGAGTTTGAAATGAATCGAGTATGATAATTATCTGTACCTGGATTTAAGTCAAGTTTAGTTTGTAACAAAAAAAAAAGTTTATATTGCACTTCATTTCAATCAAACCATTTTTATATAAGTTTCTTTCTTTAGCTTTCGTGTACAAATTTTCATCGGAAAACAGAAAAAAAAAATTACACTGTCAACCATTAGATATTATTTATGATAATTTTATAACAATAATAATAATAAATAATTTTTTTTATCGTTTACACTATAAAATCATTTACCCCGTTAATGTATATAAGAAATTATTTATATAATTTTATTATAATAATAAAAACATTTTTGTATCATTTATACTATAAAATCATTTGCAAAAAGAAAACGAATAAGATGAAATAATTAGACAGACACACCTTCACACTTTCTAGTTTAGAGTTAAAGTTAACTATTGTTTAATGAATTATTTGTTGTGTGTTTTTTCGGATATACCGAGAGAAGGTACATCGATGCCAAACCTAGTTTAATGTTTAATAGATAGCATTAAATACGATAGTTAATACATATATCTTACTTTTTTATTTTTAATATTTATTTATAAGTTTTGTTGTCCGCTTTTTATTGACGTCAGCCTAACTATGATCCAATTGTATGTAATTTGTATTTTATCTTTAAGTTAATTAGTTTTAAGGTTAATCAGTTTTAGTGTTGTCGACACCGATCGATTCAAGTCAAGGTCGGTCAGTCTGTGTGGTGATCATTTGGGCTTAGTAGCTTGCTCTTCGAGTTGGAGTTTGATTATTCGAGTCAGTGCATGACTGACTAACTTGATTGGTGGCCGACCAGGTTGTTTAGTGGCTTGTTTGGTGGTCAATGACTTGTTTGATGGTCGACTAGATTGTCTAGTGATTAGCTATACCTGTTGATTTGCTTTCCAAGCTGAAGATCGACCCTCCGAGCAGGTGTATATGGTCGTTCGACTTATCTGGTGGCTGGTCAGACTTGTTAATTTACTTTCCGAGGGGTTACCCCTCCGAACTACTGTATTGTCATCCAACCTATTTGGTGACTGATCGGGCTTGTTGGTTTGCTCTTTGAGTTGGGAGTTAACCCTTTGAACTATATATCGTTGTCTGGTCTGTATGGTAGTTAGTCAGACTTATTAGTTTGTTCTCTATTTAAGGTTGATACTCTGAACTGGTGTATGCACTAGTAAAAAATATGCTTTTTAACTCGCCTAATAGACTTCGGTCTAAGAAAAACCGAAGCCTATTAGAAAGCGATGACAATTTTGTAGTTTTGATGAATTTATATGCCTCGGTTCAGTGAGAACCGAAACATATAGCACATATTACGGCCTATTAACTCGGTTAAAGGTGGAACCGAGGTCTGTGTTTTGGCGTATTGACTCGGTTAAAGGGGGAACCGAGGCCTATTACCTCTCGCACATGACCTACTCTCATATCTCCTTTTTCATTTTACATGAAACGCTTTTCTTTCCTCTCGCAGCAGAAGTAGAAACAAAAAGGGGAATCTCTCTTCTCCCACTTGGCAGCCACGGCACGAGGAGGTTCTTTCCTCCATTGCAGCAGCTTGCGCTCTGGAGGGGAGGCGCGATGGTGGCCGGCGTCGAAAGTGGAGGAGAGGCACGATGGTGGTCGGCGTCAAAAGCGGAGGGGAGGCGCGATGGTGGAGATGAGTATCGTGGCGGCGATGATGGGAGGCTCGCCGATCTAAGGCGTTTGGCGAGCATAGAAGATGGTGCCTTGGAGATGATGGGAGGTTCGTCGATCTAAGAGTTGAACGAATCGTGGTGGTTTCTGTGGAGGCGAGGTGGCGGCTAGGTCACAGCGAGACCGCGGCGAGACCGCAGCGAGGCCGCGGCGAGACCGCAGCGAGGTGGCGGCGAGGTCGTGGCGAGGTCGCGCCAAGGGCGTCCTGCAGCGGTGGCGTTTCTGCGAGAAGGGGAGGCATCAACCTTCATCTTTTCTTCTCTCTGTTCTGGTTTGGCCTTGCAGGAGCCTCTCTTCTTCCCCAAATCGTTCTCAGAGTTGGTGATGACAACCTCCGCAATGCTCATTGCGTCAAAACCCATACTTTTTTTTCTGTGTTATTTTGGGAGCGATTTTGTTAAGGCTAGTGTAGTTGCTGTTGGAGTGCTTACTTCTGAGATTTGGTTATGTATCTTTTGAGATTTGGTTCTGTGAAAGGGAAGGGAAATTCAATAACCCTTTTGCTTGGACTGTGGACTGTGCAACGAAGAGGGAGAAGTGAACTGTGCATACCAAAAAAAAACATGCTATTGTCTCGGTTATCTAAGAACTGAGGCATAATCCGATCTCGTTTTAACTCGGTTCAAAACCGAGGCATAAAGTCACCCCTTTTACCTCGTCCGTATATGCCTTGGTTGCAGAACCGGTGCCTATAAGCAAAATTAACCGATATTATTTCCCCTTACTGCACCAGATGATCCGACATGTTTGGTGGTCAACTGGACTTATTGGTTTGTTTAAAGAGTTGAAAATTGATCTTGTGAATAATAAACAATTATATTTATAAAAACACAAATAATAATAATAAAATATTTATATTCAAATATACGATATTTAAATACATTAACAACTACCTTTAATATATATATATATATATATATATATATATATATATATATATTAACGTAGAGTTCAAAGTTTTATAAAGCCTGTTTACACGTGTTTGTCAATTTTCACAATCATTTTTTAAAGTAATATATTTTAGCTTTTGGTTGTTAAGACACTTAACGTCTCGGGACAGCTTTCGCCACCTAATTGATACACTGATAACTACCATTTCAATAAGTCAGCTGTACTAAACATATATAATATAACATTCATAGTATTTGCATTTTCTCTCTCACTTCTGTTGTTTTTTCATCACATCTTCCAATTACCTAAATTTACTTTTCATTTCTCATTTCATTATTTAAATTATAATCTCTAAATCTATGTATTTACTCTCTCTCTTTTTTCTAAATAGACATACTGTTATTATATAAAAATTAAATTAAAAAAATAAAATAGAAAATGAAAAGAAAACATGGGACATATGTATTTCCTTTTTTTCATACATTTTTTTACTATCATTTCAACTTATTCCGCTTTACCTTTCAAGTTTTTTTTGTCAATTTCTCTCTATTTATTTTCTCATCTTTTCTTTTAAATTAAAGTTATTAACACGTGTTACCATTTTTCTTTTAGTTGCTTTACGATACTTATTTTTCTTAAAGTCTTAAAGTACTTATTTTATATTGATCGTTTTTCTTGTAGAATTTATTTTCATTTGTAGTTCCTTTACACTTATTAGATTAAAACTATTAATTTTCATTTGATATTCGATCCTCAATTGATTTTCAAGATTTGTTCATTTTGCGTGTTAATATATCAACTTCGCAAATTATTGACAATGTTCATCAAATTGTTTTTAGAAAGATACGCTTTGTAAACTTATTCAACATCTCAAAATCATCCTTCTAATTAAATTCAATTGCTCAACAAACAATATATTACTTTTTTTAAACAAGTTTTAGTCATATTTAGTTGTTTGTTTCGTTAAAATCGAGTTAGATATTTGTTTCTGTTTACAAAACACTATTTAATTTAGAGTTAAATATGTTTTTAGTTCCTAAACTATCAAGCGAATTTGTTTTTAGTTCCTCTTTCAAAATAAGGTACATTTTAGTCCTTCTATTTAAAAAAACTTTAATTTTTTATACCTTACTTTGAAAGAGAAAATAAAAACAAATTTGGTTGATAGTTTAGGGACTAAAACCATATTTAACCCTTTAATTTATTTTAAAATTTCTTCAAAAGAATTAAAATCAACCAAAACATAAAACAAAACAAAAATTAAGATTTCAACGCATACATTCAGTCGAAATTTAAGTTGCCAACTTATTAAAGCTTAAAGTAAGTTATAATATTTAAAACTTATTTACAAAAAAAAAATATCTAAAATAAAATTCGTAAGAGACAATCTTAACTTATTTATCAATCTTAAATCCACTAAACAAGTTGTCATACCATTTACAAATAAACGGTAAAACCCACACAAAATTGTCAACAATATTTTATCTTATCTATGTGCAGATATTTAGACAAACCTCATAGCTAATCTCATAACTACTATATAAAAAATTATAATTCTATTTTAAATTAATAATATAAAATACTTTTTTTTATATCTCTTTCGTTCTCTTAAACAAAATACACATTAATTTTGGAAGTAAAATATATAAAATAAAAATAAAAATAAAAAAGTGAAATGCTGACTATGATTGTTCAATTATGATAGCAGAGAGTCAGAAGCCATAGATGTAGCATAAACGTGTGTTTCTAAAGTCAACTTCAGAATCACCAATCTCCGTGTCGACTCTAATGTGAAGACTGTGTTACTATAAAAAAAACAATTAAAGAAACTTCAATAAGTAGTAATATTCTTTTTTGCTAGCTAATCTCATCACACCATATACATATAGTAAGCAGCAGCAACTTAATAATGTTGACTTCATTTCCTTATCTTCCTCTTTTCATTTTTATTTATTCCACACGATATATAGTATTTGGTCCATTAACAACTTTTCCATATTATTCTATTCTTATATTATATTACTATATTATAAAAATAATATATTCCTTTTGGTTGAAGATAGCACAGATGATCAGGGTCGAGGAAGGAGACAATTACGCGTTTCATGTGATTGCTTACAATTAAACACCAAAAATTCTCAACCTTTATTCTATATATAGCTTCTCCTTCTTGTCACTCTTCATCTCCACCTATTATTCTCTCACGTCTCCAACCAATCATATATATATATATACAGATCGATAATCACATATCCATTATTTTCATTCCTTTCTTCTTTCTTTCTCTTTTCCTTCAACCTCAAACTTTACTCTTCAAATCCACCAATTTCGAACATGGCCTGCCTGGTATCTCGCTCGGGAAGGGAATTGCAGAGGTACAACAACATGGGTGGCCGCCAAGTTGTTGGGTGAGTTTGGTTTGGTGGCTTCGTTTTTGTTTCTAGTACTGTGTCCTGTCGCGTCTGCCAAAAATGTTTGCTTTTATTGTTCACGTGGGTTAATTCGTTTTCTATAAAAGTTGCTGGATCGGTAGGTCCATGGTGGCGCACTTTCTTTTTGGATCTTCCCGTTTTTGTTTTGGCATTGAAAAGGGTCGGAATAGATCCAAGTTCATTAATTACTCCATCGTTTTGTTTGTTTGTTTCGGTGTACTTGACTGGGTTTTTATAATGTTCAGGTGCATACCATATAGATATAAAGAAGACGTAGATGGTAACATGAGTGACGAATTGGAAGTACTGGTCGTTAGTTCTCAGAAAGGCCAAGGATTCATGTTCCCTAAGGTATTATTCATTATTGGTCGTTTAATTAATTTAGTGAAACATTCATTAATTAATTGATTAATTAATTAATATCGCATTTATCTGATAATTAATCACAGGGAGGATGGGAACTTGATGAATCTGTAGAAGAAGCAGCTTGTAGGGAATCTCTTGAAGAAGCAGGAGTATTGGGAATTATTGAGGTATGTAATAGTATTGTCTAAAATGTTAGGCATTTTGAATCTTTTATGATTTGGTTGGTATTGAAACTTTAATATAATTTTGTTATTCACGTGCAGCATGAATTGGGGCAGTGGTATTTCATCAGCAAAAGACATGGCATATACTATGAAGGACACATGTTCCCCATGTTTGTCAAGGAACAGCTTGACACGTGGCCGGAGAAAGATTTACGGAGAAGAATTTGGGTATGTTTATGTCTATACCTATGTTGCACATGCTATTTGATTTTGTTTTATTTTTTAAATTATATACGTAGTTTGCATATTTTTCTAATTTTTTTTTTGTGGTTATCTTTTGTAGATGACTGTTGGTGAAGCTAGAGAAGTTTGTCAGCATTGGTGGATGAAGGAGGCATTAGATATATTGGTTCAAAGAATAATGTTGTCTTCAGAACAAGGAAAAAAGGATATGGTTTTGGATGATTCTTTAGGTTTTTAAAGAGTTTAGTTACTGTAGGGTAGGCCAGAATTTCATAAATTGAGTTATAGAAAACTGTAGAGAAAAATGGAGCTGCAATTTTAATGCAACTTTAACGTTACACATTTACACAACTTAGCACTCACTTCCAAGAGTTAAATAGTTTCGTATTAGACCTTCCCCTTGTTTTTTTGTTATATGTTTTTTTATTGAATGTATACTCCATAAGGTGTGAATCCTATCGATGAAGTAGAAACCCTCCTTCCAACCACCTCTTATTTTGTCTCAATTGATTTACTTAATTATATACTAGTTCAACTTTATCAACATGATAAAGCATCTTACTTTAATATATATATTTATATACTTTCATAATACTAGTAATAAAAAGTATTTGAAAATATATTAGATTTTCTTTTGATTTTTGTTTGGATGAATAGAAAGAAAATAGGTATACGAATATGTATTTATATATAAAGAACATAACCCTTTTAAATAACTTCAGTAAGTTATTTATCTAAATTTAATATTTTTAATTTCATCTTTAATAAAACTGAAATATTGTTTATAATATTTACAGAATTAACTTTTCATGACATATATATCATTAGTTATAGATTAATCTAACACATTTAATATTTTAACTAATAAAATAATAACTCTAACACATTTAATTAATTAATTAATTATATATATATATATAATAACTTTATGAAGTCAAAATTATCATTATATTTATTGAACATATCATTATATAACATAAACTTATCATAAAATGTATATAATGAAAATTATGTAAAAATAACATGTACGGGTTTCTTTTCAATTAATCTTTACTTTATATCAATTTGATTCATATAATAACTTTTATATACAAAATGTAACTCTTGAATATATATTTATGAAACCAAAGATGTCCAAAGAAAATATATGCATATAAAAAACCAAACATAATATATATATATATATATATATATATATATATATATATATATATATAACAAAAATAATCATATATACAATGCCAACTTAAAAATAACGGTTGCAAATAATCATAATAAAGTTTTATACAAAACTATTCATTGTTTATTATACGATATTCCTAATCAATCTAATCTATTCGAAAATAGACTAAAACGACTAAATTATACACAAAAAGATTGAGACTTCTCACATGATGAAATTAGATTCACTTTTTTTAACTCATTAGAGCAGTACATGTATGTTGAGTTAGTTATTTTAATTTAATAGTGTCCCATGTTACTCTACATGAAAAGTCATTCTACATTATGATTAACCTAATTTTGTAATTGAGTAAATATTGATACTTAAAAATATTTTTTTATTTGTTCCTTTATAACATCTTTTCAGTAGCATAACATAATTTTTTTTTCTCAAATATAACTGGTGATTAAACACAAAGTCATTCATTTTAATAGTAAAATTGATTAAAGAATAATACACTTAGCTTTAATAAAATAAAAATATTGGTATCTTCATCAGCAATCACCTTCTACGAGGTATTATTTCATCAATTCGTTTTATTACAACAAACATATATCGAACTTGCCTTGAATAATTGCATATCACTACCAAAAATTAGTGAAAAACCATTCATCTTCTATCCATTTTAAACAAATAACATTCATACTTAGTTAAAAATATCATATGAAGGTATTAAATAATTAACAAATGTTTACCAGTATATCAATGCACTATTTAAAATGTAAAAGAAAAAAGCGCAGTAACTTGAAATTCGTCACCTGTACGCAGACGTATGGTCAATCTCAGTATCATAATGCGAATTATATGCTTTTCTGATTTAATATTACAAATTGAAAATACTATTTAAGTGAATAAATGAGTTTTATAAAAATAAAATAATAGTTTGAGAATATGAATAATTGATAGTGAGACGATAAATGAAATATTTAAAAGTTGAAATTAATCAGTACGTATGAAAGATGGAGAATTTGGTCAGAAAGTGGGAACGGTGGGAAAAGAAGATCCCCTGTGCCACTGCGTGTGGACCGTACGTAATTCTTGGTTTGGTCCAACGGTTTTTTCTTCCGATCAAACCAAGGGCTGAAACTTCTTGCACACATGCCAGAGACTCTGATCGGAAAATCAGACGACGGAAATTTCAGGTCAAAATATTTCAGTTTTGTTTCTAATAGGACTTCTTTTGTTGCACCAAAACTGTGGATTTAATTATTGTTCGTTTGGACCTACCATTAGTATTTTTATTTCAACACATTTCTCACGTTTTTTTTTCTGACGTCAATATTATCTTTTTCTATTTTCCTTATATTTTCTCATTCCGTACAAAATTCTAATAATATTTAATCAGTGTGAAAAGATACGGAGAAAAAGAAAAACTCCCCTCAAGCTCAATTCATTAGTCTATTTTCTCTTCCTTTATTTGGTTTATAATGTCTGCGTATTTTTTGCAGGCGATTAATTTAGTTTTTGTATGTTATTTTGTACAATTTAAGATAATAAATATAAGGTGGTATTTCTATTAAATTATCTATGATATATTTATTATCTATATCATAATTTAAAAACAAAAGTTCTACATAGTTATTTGCTTTGTACTCACTGTAAGAAAAATATAATTTAGAGTCAGTTCAAAAACAACGCAAATAAAGAAAAATTATAGTGCTAGCAAAAATTTATTCTATTAATATTGCGTTGCATAAATAAAGAATACTAAATATGAAAAATTAACACTAATAAAAATCACTTTAGTTACCCTAATTTATTACTGATTTTTTAAATTTATTTTCAATTAAACCATTTTAGTTATGGTCAATCCAATACTAGTGCGTTTTTATTTAAAATTTCTATTTAATGTAGCATATAAGATTTTAATATTAATTTAATTTTTTTGAATTGGACAAATGTTAATCAAAGTAATTTAAAAAAAAGTGTTTCTATATATTTTTTTTCAACAAAATAAAATAAAATGTAGTAAGTAAAGGGAAATGAATGTTAAGAAAGAGACGAATATGAATGAATGAAATAAGTCTGAACCGATAAATAAAGAGAATTGAAGAGGAAAGTTTAGATAAAAAAGATGAATAAAGAAATAAAGAAATGTGAACAAAGAAGATAAAAGGGAGAAATTTTTTATAAAAAGTGAGATGAAAATTGTAAATAAAGAATTTTTTCATATTTAAATTTAATTATTTGAATTAAAGATAATATTTAAGATCGAACGTATTGTATTGACATCTACTAAATTGATGTAATCCAACATTAACAATAATATTTAGTTATTCACAATCTAAATTTGTAAGATTTAGAACACTGTTATTAAACAATGACTTTGAATTTAGTTATATCATTATCTTATGATATCAGTATTGATGCCTCATAAATTTATTTATTTTTTTGAGTTTTTTAAATTTTAGTTGAATACTGCCACCTTTTGTTTCAGTCTAAAAATTATTATAATACATAGTGTTTACATTTTTTTAAATATCACAAAATTTTTATACAAAATAATATTTTAAAACCCCAATCGAATAAACCTTAAAAGAGAAAATTTATTTGTTTATTACAATCAGTTCAGCCATCTGGGCTTAGATGAATGAATTTGGGTCTAGTAATATTTTTATTAGATGTGAATACTTTATCTTACAAGACACACTTATAACTAATCAATTTATATATTTTTCAGAACAAGTGTTGAAAATACTTGCAAAACACAGGTTTGTTTATTATTCTTAATTATTTGATTGTTTATTTTAAGAACGTATATGATGTTTTTTTTTTTATTTTCTCACATGATATATTGTTTTTGTTCATAATACATGTTAATTAGTGCAATTACATATTGATTAATGGAAAAGTTGTTGATTATATATAACTCGTAATCTTCAGGTTTTGATACTGTAACATGTGCACATAAAGTCTTAATGGCATCTACCAAAGTTGGTTTTGAAGTATTGGTAAAAACCAACTGTCCAACTTTTTCCATTATCACATGTTCCTTCCATATCATATTTACAAGATTTTGTTATAATAATTTAAATTTCTCTTTCAACATTTTTCGTTAGAAAAATAAAATTAAAATAAATAATTTTGTTCAAAATTTTATACAATCAATTTATAACATATAAATACATATAAACTTTATTTTATAAATTAATTGTGTTGATTAAAATTTAAAATTAATTTTTTAACATGATATTAGAACTATGGATTATTTTTAACAAATTTTAATATAAAAATATTTTTGTAAAATTATTAGGTTTGATGTGACAAATAATGTTGTGAGAATTGAACCGATCAAAAACCCATAAAGACACATATTAAAGGTTTGACTATGTAAAGACGCAGCTCATGACTTTGTTAAAAAATATAAATTGCTAAGTTTCTTCATGTGTGTTTCTCGCTGTGTTAAAAGTTAAATTTTCTTTTATATTTGTAGGTAATTACCTTTTGGAACTTGTGAAGACAACTAGCTGCATTTTTCTATTTTACTTAAACATGATTAAATATTCACCGTTAGATGTTAAATTATTTTCATAGCTAATCGTAAAATCTTAATAAAATAAACTAAAACATTTTAAAAACCTATTATAAGTCATTTTCGTATTACAAAAACTAATTCGTACCGATAAGTTAATTAGTTTAAGGGAAAATTAATATATGCAACCAAGATTCCCTTGGTTCTTTCATATTCTTTTATCTTATTTTATTTTAAATTTCATGACTCTTAAAGAGTGTAATACCATAAATGTTAATATCCTATAAATATTTGATTGCCTTGAAAATATATGCCAATTAAAGACATTTTATCGTGTAACCAATGACCGCGGTCAATTTTTAAACTAATTTTGATAGCTTTAGTTTATTTATTTATTTATTTTTATATTGTGTATAGAAAGATAAATGAATTTCTTCATTGAACCAAACTTATAAACACCCTTAATATTATCTCCATTCTTGATCATATTTTCCTATTTTTTTTTCTTTATCTTCGTCTATTCATTTGATCTCTTAGTAGTTTGTTAATTTCAATAGACCATATTTACTTTATATATTTAAATTAATTTTATAATATTTTAATACCAATTTTTATTTTTCATATTTCCTAAGTTTAGCATGTTTGAAAATGGAAATTAATCTCCTTCGAGGGTTCCGAATAGTCTACAAACATCAAATATACTAATATCCCTTCAAACATAAATTTTATATACATCTCCAAGAGTCAAAAATTCAAACCTCAAACACTTTGATTAAGCAATATGAGCTTTTTAAGGTTGAAAAAATCAATTCCCTTAAATTTCACAATCAAGGGAGTGAAAAATACTTCAATATATTTTTTTTAATAATAACCAATTTTCTAGTTGCTTTATTATCCTTACACCTAAAAGGTAATTGATTGTCTTTTCCAATTTGTAAATTCACAGTATTTTATTAAATTTTAAAAAGCATACAATGTAAACCTTTTAAAATATTCATTTTTTTTTCTTGTTCAAATTTTACATATTTAAATCTCAAAATCTAACATTTGGTTACCAATTATATTTTAGATTCACATAGACTTTTATATATCTTAATCAACATATTTAATTAAAAAAATCTTATTTCATTAATAAAAAAATAAATATGAATGTTATAATAATATATATATATATATATATATATATATATATATATATACACACTAATTTGATTCTTATTTTCGTTATTATAATTTGTAACTACCACTATTCCGTGGTTATTTCAGTCATAATTAGTGATTATTTTTTTTATTGCTAATTTCAGTTGCTAAATTAAATTTTTTAGTGTTATATATATATATATATATATATATATATATATATATATATATATATATATATATGTATGAGCTCTTAGGGAAGGGAAAGCTTGCATCATTTATCTCTACTCCTTTTTTAATTTAGTTAAATAATTTTTTATATATGTATATATTATAAATTTATGTAAATTATTAAAATTCTAAGTAAGTTATATAACGTTTTGAAAAATATTTTACAAATTAAAAATATATTGTAACGTTGTAAATAACTATTTTATTTTGAGTAGTACGTGTCTATTTTATTTTATTTGTAAGTTTTCAATTCTAAAAAACAAAGACATTTATATTTTATATTCACTATTTTAAATTTTTATTGGTGTACTTAGATTTCGTTTATTCTTTCTTTAAACGTCATATCTTTATAACTCTTTATTTAAAATAAGTATATGAATATTTTTTGTAAGTTCAAATCAATATCTTATGATATTTTAAATCTTTTCCAATTTTAAATATACCCATAATGTTACATGCGAAATATTTTATTTAAATGTCATGAAAGTAAGTTGTAAAATGGACAAAAAATTTGTTGGAAATTGAATCATTTATCTGAGAAGCAAAGGAACGCGTCAATTTAAAAGATACCGTTAGGAATTTTGTTGCATTTATCGACAAAAAATTGTTGGAAATTGAATCATTTCTCAATCCTCTTTCCCAGTAAGGACGAGGAAAAAGCAAGGAAGCCGAGAGAGAAAAATCAAATACCAAACTTAAAATAAAAAATTAGTGTATTTTCGTATTCATCTATAAATTCCACATTATATATTCTAATTAAAAAATGCATTAATTAAAAGTAATCATTTTTAATTTTTTTAATGACAACACACTCTCTTTCCACATTTAATAATATTCTTTAGTCATTTGAAAAATATAATAACATATATATATATATATATATATATATATTATAAATGTTGAAAATATGATATTATATAGAAAAATAAAAACGATAGGTTACCATCCAAAATACCATATAGCATAACATACGAAGAAACTTATAAATAAAAAAATGGTACTTTTGTCCACACAATTTTTTTACACATGATATTACCTTTTTTTATTTTTCACTCTCTTCTTTCTTAAAAAAAATTAAAAATTTACTTTTTTATAATTATTTTATTTTTACACTGTATATAAAATAAATGTAAAAATGTGTGAACCTACCCTTAGTCATCAAAATATTATAAATGTTATTATGGAATAAAAAAAATTGATGAATCATTATTAGTCTTTAAAAACATCAACAAAGAAAAACTACCATAAAAACTTAGGGTAGAATATTTAAGAAATGAATATTATTCACGCGGATGGTAATTGCTTGGATGAATCAGGAAGAAAGTGTTAGAATAAGTTCTTGCTACGAAACATCGCAGAAGCAACACAGAAAATTCAGTTCATCTGGAAGATGTCTCACACTATTTATGTTGTATTTTTGGTTCCTTTTCATCACATCACATCAAACATTCTAAGTACTCTCCTTGACCTTATCAGTTCCAAAAAATTCTTTTTGTTGTTTCAACTCTAAGTCTTCACCACAATCAATTTATTTTTATTTTTTTGTTTGTTCTTGACCATATCCTATCATGTTGAGACCACACAGTACGTACCCCATCACATGCAAGAAAAAGTGGCGAATGGCTTTCACCGCCATTTCCTTTGTCAAGCTCCTTCACCATCTCTCCAAGAAAGCTCTTCATATGAAGCCCCCAACCCTCTTCCGTTCCTTCTCCTACCTCGCCATTGATGTTGGTCCTCCACACGTGTCTTCCCCAAGTGACAAACTTTCCAACGTTGATCCCAAACTACTCAGTCAAATGGTAGGGGACAAGAGACTCGACTCTCTCGCCCAATTTGGGGACGTCAAAGAACTCGCTGCACTTCTTGGAACTGATTTCAAGCTTGGCATAAGCGACGGCAACGATGACATTGATCGCCGAAAACGTGTTTTCGGTGTCAACGTGTTCACTAGGCCTCGATCTCGAGGTTTGCTTTCCTTTGTCCTTGAAGCTTTCAAGGATTCCACTATCATCATCCTTTTGTTTTGTGCCGTGCTTTCCCTTGGCTTTGGAATAAAGCAACATGGGTGGAAGGAGGGGTGGTACGACGGAGGAAGCATCATCTTGGCGGTTATTCTCGTTATTGTCGTGTCTTCCGTGAGTAACTTCAACCAATCTAGACAGTTCAAGAAGCTTTCTGCGAAGAGTGGCAAAATAGGAGTTGAAGTGGTACGAGGTGGTCGACGCCAGAGCGTGTCGATCTTTGAGGTGGTAGTGGGTGACATTGTGCACTTGAAAATTGGCGATCAGGTTCCCGCGGACGGGTTGTTCTTAGAGGGACATTCGTTGAAGGTGGACGAATCCAGCATGTCGGGGGAGAGTGATCACGTGAATGTGAACGCTGACGCAAACCCTTTCTTGTTATCTGGCACAAAGGTCGCTGATGGTTTTGCACGCATGCTTGTAACTTCTGTGGGTATGAACACCGCATGGGGTGCGATGATAGGCTCGATCACGAGAGAGCTTGATGAGGAGACACCTTTGCAAGTGCGTCTTAAGAAATTGACTTCAGCTATTGGCAAGGTTGGTTTGTTTGTGGCTGCGCTTGTTTTGGTGGTGTCTATGGTGAGATACTTCACAGGAAATACTAGAGATGATCTTGGGAACCGGGAATTTGTCGGGAGAAAGACAAAGTTTGATGATGTCATGAATGCGGTTGTGGGGATTGTTGCTGCGGCTGTGACGATTGTGGTGGTGGCCATTCCAGAAGGGTTGCCATTGGCTGTTACGCTGACTTTGGCTTATTCCATGAAGAAAATGATGAGGGATAATGCCATGGTTAGGAGAATCTCTGCCTGTGAGACAATGGGGTCGGCAACAATAATCTGCACTGATAAAACTGGTACTCTTACAATGAATGAGATGAAGGTGAGTGAGGTTAGGGTGGGAAAAAAGCTAATATTAGAAGCTGAGAAATTGGCGCCGAGTTTAGTCCAATTATTGAAGGAAGGAATTGGGCTGAATACCACTGGAAGTGTTTACCAGCCCCAAGAAATTTCTCTGCCTGAAATTTCAGGTAGTCCTACTGAGAAAGCGTTGCTTTCTTGGGCGGTGATGGATCTGGGGATGGACATTGATGAAGTGAAGCAGCATTGTGAGATAATTCATGTGGAGACGTTTAACTCTGAGAAGAAGAGAAGTGGGATTCTGATGAAGGAGAAGAGAGGAAGCAACAGGGTGCATACGCACTGGAAAGGTGCTGCTGAGATGATATTGGCGATGTGTTCAAATTACTATGAGAACACGGGGGAAATCATGATCATGGGCGATGAAGAACGAGCACAAATTGGGAACATTGTGAAGAGCATGGCTACCAAAAGTTTGCGATGCATTGCCTTTGCCCAGAAGAGTTCCAACGGGAATGAAAACATTGAAAAGCTTGAAGAGTCTGAGCTAACATTGTTGGGGATACTTGGACTGAGAGACCCTTGTAGGCCAGGAGTCGAAGCAGCAGTTGAATCCTGCAAGAAAGCTGGAGTGAAGATCAAGATGATCACTGGAGATAATGTGCACACAGCGCGAGCCATAGCCTCAGAATGCGGGATTCTCGAGCCTAATGAAGAATTCGATGAAGAAGCGGTAGTGGAAGGCTGTCAGTTCAGAAATTACTCAGCTGAGGAGAGAATGGATAAGATCGATAGAATCAGAGTGATGGCGAGGTCATCTCCATTTGACAAGCTTTTGATGGTTCAATGTTTGAAGCATAAGGGTGAGGTGGTGGCAGTTACAGGTGATGGCACAAACGATGCGCCTGCCCTGAAGGAAGCTGATATTGGACTTTCCATGGGAATAGAAGGCACTGAAGTGGCAAAGGAGAGCTCAGACATTGTTATCCTTGATGACAATTTCTCGTCTGTGGTCACAGTACTAAGATGGGGAAGATGTGTGTACATAAACATCCAAAGGTTCATTCAGTTTCAGCTCACAGTTAACATTGCTGCACTTGTAATAAACTTTGTGGCAGCAGTTTCTTCTGGTAAAGTGCCTCTGAATGCTGTGCAGCTCTTGTGGGTTAACCTGATCATGGATACTCTTGGAGCCTTGGCCTTGGCCACTGAGGAACCGACCAATGATCTCATGAAGATGCCACCTGTGGGGAGAGTTGAGCCACTTATAACTAAAGCTATGTGGAGGAACCTCCTTTCACAGGCATTATATCAAGTGGTTGTGTTACTGATTTTGCAATTCAAAGGAAGATCAATCCTTGATGTGAGTGAGAAGGTGAAGAACACTATTATTTTCAACACTTTTGTCCTCTGCCAGGTTTTCAATGAGTTCAATGCAAGGAAGGTGGAGAAAAAGAACATCTTTGAGGGGCTTGGTAAGAACAAGTTGTTCATAGTAATTGTGGGTCTGACTGTGGTTCTTCAGGTTGTGTTGGTTGAGTTTCTGAAGATGTTTGCTGACACTGAGAGATTGAGTTGGGGCCAATGGGGTGTTTGTGTTTCCATTGCAGCTTTGTCTTGGCCAATTGGCCTGCTTGTGAAGTGTATCTCTGTCGGTCCCAGCAAATAGCTTCACAAGACTGTCATTCATGGAAGATCTTTTATTTTGCTTTCATTACTTTTTCTTTCGCATTGCACACTGTGGTGACCTTTTATATTTTTCTATGCATGTTCTCTTCAAATTGAAAGACCTTCTGTTTTTACATGTCATGATATATAACATGTTTTTACGTTAGAGTCCTCTTTTTAATTCGGTTGCTTCAAATTTATTGATCGCTTGGAAGTTACTTTTGTCAGTTTTTCGGTTTGTCAAAATTAAAACAAGGATAAGCACCTCCTCCAAAGTATATAACTCGAGAAAACTCCCAAATAGATAGTAATTTGCCAAAACTTGATGGTGATGAAAATATGACAGGTATATGGTAGTTTTTATGAGATGAGATGATGACTCTCCAAATTATATATGACTCAAGTAAGAAAGACATGCTATAGTCATGTTTGAGTATGCTCTTAAGAGACTTTAAGTCAATTGTTAAAAAAAATGTTTAGAAAAACTTAGAAATGATGCTCTAGTCTTGATAACCTAAATTGAATAGTATAACAAAAAAATTGACAACATAACTTTATTTAATTCAAAAGTGAATTTACATTATATAAAACACCTTTATTTATAAACTTAAGCTTAAGAAATTCACTTTTATTTATAAGATTAGGAAACTCCAAAGGTGTCTCACAAGATGGAGAAGTAATTCTAATTCTACAAACTTGGAGACTAAGACAAAAATCTTTTCCATTATGAGAAGAGACATGACCACTACTAAAGAAAATCTTTTTACTTTACAAACATGTTATGCGGTCACTCCTTTTGAAAATTTCATGACACTCATACCCTTTACTTTGGAAGATAAGGCTTCTCATGTTGACCTAAGGTTAACTCTTTCTAAAAGCCCTACATTGCATGTCTCATGGTACAAGGTCTAAAAGAAAACTATATACTACTAGACTCATAATACAAAATCCAAAATAAACCTAAGTTATTAAGAACTTCCTAACGGCCCGCGATAAAAGTTTGGATCCACCCTGTGTAAATAACTCAAACTTTTTTTAAGTATATTTGGCTATAATTGGTATGTAATCATTTCTTCCCTCCTAA
Organism: Vigna angularis; assembly: GCF_016808095.1. Taxonomy (NCBI): domain Eukaryota; kingdom Viridiplantae; phylum Streptophyta; class Magnoliopsida; order Fabales; family Fabaceae; genus Vigna; species Vigna angularis. The sequence continues at coordinate 64,337,724 of NC_068970.1, read as the reverse complement.
AAGGGATGTTTGTCCTCAAATCTTCATATTTCCTCAAAACAAAACCTTTTTCTTATTATTAATTAACTTGTGTATCATACTTCCACAATCAAAATTCATCTTCAGTCATTATTAAACAAAATTTCAATCAATTTTTGTTTCACTTGTAATATAATTCAATAGAAGACTAGAAGGAGGTCTTATATTAATTTTGAAATAATTTCTTCAAAAACTTTCAAGACTCACTCTATAAAAATGTTTTTGTCTACTTTGAGTTAATTGTGACCTAAAAGGTAATTTAACTCAAAGTATTATTTAGTAAGTTTAAAATAATATAAAGTGAAAATAAAGTTGAGATTTTTTCAAAGTAAATATGAAATTATGAAAGATAGTTTAAGAATATAGTGAAAATAGATCAAAGATGAAAAAACTTTCTTTATTATATTAATATATAATGTTATTAAAGAATTTATATATACCTTTAATAGCACTTTCTCATTTTCTCTTTTCCAATGTTTTTTTTTTCTCATTTCTTTCTATGTTTTTCTCTTCGTAATCTCTTCTTTCCTACTCCTCGTTCTTTATTTGTTCTTTCTTCCTTCCCTTATCTTTCTCTCTTCTTTTAATTTTCTCTTGTATTATATATATATATAAATATATATATATATATATTATTTTATTTTAAATTTTGAATTCCTCTTCTAGAATGGAAAACTAGGCCTTCATTTTAATTTTCTATTTTTGTTTTTATATAACCTTTTGTTTTCTTCAAATTTTCAGTGACTTAAACTTTTGAATAATTTAGTTTAAAATTCAATAATTTGGTAAGAAAGGTCTATATACATGTTCATCCTACTTTTAGATTTTTAAATTAAGAAACTTTTTCTTTGTAGGAAAGAAAGATAAATCGCTAAAAGTTTATCCTTGTCAAAATTTATCTCTAACCCTCTTGCATCAAACTTCTCAAAGAAAATTAAGGTTGAAAGTTGCGTACTACTAACAAATAAAGAAAACAAATAAGCTAAATTATGCGAACTAATGGTACTTAAACCTTCAAAGCATTTACCAAATTATGCGAACTAATGGTACTTAAACCTTCAAAGCATTTACCAACTAAGATGTGTTTCATTATAAGAAATTAAGGTTATAATTAAGAGATGAGATTCAACATCAAAGACTCCCTCAAAACACCTAATTAAACAAGTAAAAGTTACAACTCAAATAAATGAAAACTAAACATACAACACAAGAAATGATACTCCTCTCCAACTGTTTCTCTCCTCCTTTTCCTGTCTCCTTCACCAAGGCTTCAAACCCCCTTTAGGTCCTAAAAGGCTACCTAAAGGATTGGTTCACCTAAAAAAAATGCCTACACTTCAAGTCAACTCTCTTCAAAAACCTACATTACATGACCTAATACAAAGGTTAAAAAAGAACCTATTCTTCTAAACCATAATCCAACATCCAAAATAAACGCACTCTACTAAAAACTTATTAAAAACTTATTGATGACTTATAATTATAAAAGTTTAGACTCATATTCTATAGATGATTCTAATTCTTTTTAAATGTGCTTAATCATAACTAGGAGATATGCCATTAACCTCAAACAAACTAAAGGTGTGACTACGGGTTCAATTGGTAATAATTAGACTCATCTTTTATTTTCCTACCACTGGAACTGAATGGAGCTGTTTGAGTCGCACATAAAATAGTAGAATCTACTTAACATAAAGTGGGTTGCTTAAGCGAACACCGTTGAAGCATTTCCAACGAAGCAACCCATTGTATATGATTAAAAGGAGCTTTTGTATTCCATTCATCTTTTATTTTCCTACCACTGGAACTGAATGGAGTTGTTTGAGTCGCACATAAAATAGTAGAATCTTGATAAGATATATATTTTTATCGATACACTATTTTTGCTACAACTATTGAATTGTGTACGAGAGATTAATGGCCTGCAATAACAGATGCAATACATGGGTCTATTGCTCAGCTATTGAATCATGAGAACGATGCATTATGCATCTAAGAAACTAAGCTAACTATCAAACAGAAAAATAAGACAGAAAAATAAATTAGAACGTATTTGACAAGACAAACACGCTCAAATTCCCTGAACTAATGGTCCAAGTCTTTACAATGAAACAAAGAAACACAAAGGAGTGCAGATGCTCATCTGATGATCAAATTAAAGGTAAATTCAGCAAATGCAAGCGATACGGCATCCTCAAATCAATCTCCGTGGATAGTATAACGTTCCCATTTCTTTGTTGGGTCATATATCTGCAATAAAAAGTGCAAATAATGGTAATCAGAATCAGAACCTAAACAGGAAAAATAAATAGCCAGTTCAAGAATATCCTGTCACAGAAATTTATCAAATGTAGCTACAAATCCTCAAGCCAAAAAGAGAAGAAGGAACAAACACCGACTCATGCACTATGCACACGAGACACAGAAAGAGTTAGTACCTCCCATCTTGAAGCAGGAAATATATGCTTGTTCTTTTCATACCAGTGCCTTTCCACAACCTTACCAGCATGTGACTGGGTAGAAAACAAGATTCACCAGAGTAAGAAAAATTAAGCAAAAACCCATAAGAGAAGTCATTAGAACAACAAAGGCATACACGAACTTGTTTCCTTTGACTTGAAAATCCAAATTTCATGATTGTGGTAAAATATTAGGAAGAAAGAAAGTATACCTCGTCCTTCTCTATAGTGGCATCAGCAATTGTTCGTACATCTTCATGCACATCAAAATGAAAAAGCTGTAGAGATAGAAACACGAGTACCGTTAATACCTCAAATTAATCTCCAGCTAATAAGGACATTTTCTAGTTTATGGCAGCATGCAAATGTTATTTCGCATTGACAATATAAAACGCTACAACAGAATTGTAGCATTATCACTATAAAAAAACCAATATAGTTACTGTTCTTGTTTTGGCATCAGAATAACTTTTATTTGAATCAATATACATTTACTAAAAAATACAGAAAATTTTCAACCGGCCATGAGAACTGAATGCAGAATTATTATTATTATTATTATTATTATTATTATTATTATTATGCATTTTCTGTTCCAACTTGGTATCTCTATTGAAATTAGTCAAATCTAACATTTAATCAGCCGCCACTGCCATGGACAGGGATTACAAGGAAACAGATAGCAACGCAATTTAAATTTGGAACTATAATCAATAGAGCATCCTCTCGTCCCAGGGTAAAAAATAAAATAAATTGACTGGAAGATAAAACCAAGATTGTTAAAACTGAGAGTTTAGTAAAAGTTTCACAAACTTTTAAATAAAAAAATTAGAATATTTATAGATAGTATAATAATTTATTATTATATCATACTATAAATAATTTTTTTAATTGAAATATTATTATTATTAGTTTATCATGTTATATAATTTTAAATATGTTTGTTTTCCTAATATATATTTAATATATATTTTATAATAGTTTTAATTAATTATATATATGATATTTAATATAACACAAAAAGTCAATGAACTTCGAGGTCTAAAGACTTTGAGTCCCATATATTTGAGGCCCAAAAGGAAGTGAAGAAACCCTATCCACCCTTAAACTACATCTTCCATTACTCCCACCCTCACCAGCGCAACAGAAAGGCAACACAGGAAGGTTGCAGAGTTTTAGAGCAAACCACAGTCGAAAGGAAATGGGAGTAATCACAAACGATGATGGGGACGATAGAAATGCCCAGAACAGAGACGATGAGCAGAGAGAAGGCACTCTTGGCTCGCCAACTCAGTTGCAGATTTGCAAGTTCAATCAAGTTCATAGCAAGTCCACTCAAACAAGTTAACTCCCGAGTTTAAAAACCATGGATAAAACATTAGATTTATTAGTTAAGCAAGCAATTGTGGCACAAATCCTATATCAGTATTTACATTCCTCATCTTACTACATAATTTGTCACTCTTGGATTATTTTTGCTTATTTTCGAATTTATTTTTTCTAAATAGCCACAAAACTTAGAATGCATTCTACCTTATTCTATTAATGCAATTGATCCTACAAGCAGGATGTTAAAACAATAATACAACTGCTATCATTTTCTGTCACAAAACATTTAAACAGGAAAATCGTGGGATTTCTTTGCTACAAGAGCCAAAAAGAATATTCGCATCAATTAGGGCAGGGGAGCATATTTTTTGGGAAATGTAAAGCACATCTATATTATTTGCATGATTTTTTAGAGGGAGCTTTCTCGTAACAGTACTCTTCCCCAAACCTTTTAAATAATCATTATATTACTAAAATCAAAATATCTCGTAAATAAAAACAACAAAAGATGCACCTTCTGAGAATAGCACAAAAGAACAAAACATCTCGTAAAAATAACAACAAAAGATGCACATTATGAGAACAAAACAAAATAAAAGGAACATACCGGCCCACTTTTGCCTCTAGCTTTGTTCACAATTAGCTCATAGAAGCTATGTTGCTATAATAAACATGGAAACAGGAAAATATGTTAGCAGATGTCCTTTGGTCAAAATAATGTTAACACATAGCTTATACATACACAACACACTACACTCACAAACAAGATAGCAAATAGTACAGACTTTCTGAAACTAAAACCAATCAAATGTACATACATGTGGAATGATAAGGTCTTCTTTCACATATAGCAAATTTTCTACGGAAGTTGTTCGAATCTCTCGGAATTCAGGAGCAAGCTGCTGTTGAACTGCACGAAGAAACTCTCCTATGCTGTCACCCTTGCGTACCTGAAAGATATTATAAAATAATTCAGGCACCAAGTCATAAGATCATACACAGTAAAGACATGTTCAAGAATTTGAGAAGTTGAAGCATATGATCTTTACTTACCTGGATCACACGCCTGTGACCAGTTCCATCCCAGTAGCTGTAAGTGATTTCAAGAGGTTCATCTGAAGTACAGAAATAACCTCATTAAGCGTAAACTATGAAATGGTTGTTTTTCTGCATCAGCTAATTTGTACACCCAGGGGGCAAATAAGCATAACTTCCCCCACTTATATATAATCATATTGCATTATCCATATACTTGTTAACCCTTCATTAGCATGGTTTCAAAAAGAGTTCAAAAGATTCTCAGTCGAAACAAGCAGAGTTCAAAAGATTCTCAGTCGAAACAAGCATTGATGCAGCATACTCACTTCGGATTTGCTCCTGCTCACGGAGCCACTGTTTCCGCAGCCTTTCCCGCTCTGCTTGCTCCTCAGCCTCTCTCTCACTGAACAGGAATCCTCAGCACTCCTATGCCCGAACGTTAGGGCAACAACCAAGAAAGAAAAGTACAAGGGAACTATGAAGCACGGACACAGAGACCAGACACGACAGGTACATTCCAAACACCCTCCCCCACCCACCTACACACATGTTATATACACATATTGAACAACTTCATCGATCATTTAAATTGACAATCAAGATTATATTCAAAATCATCTGTAAAAATAGTTAGTCAAATATAACAATCTGAACCAGTAGTGACCGAAGATGATCCTAATAATACATAGATAATCGGAATAAAATACTCCTATTATTATTTCTATAACTATAATAGAAATTTACAGAAAAAGTTTTTTTAATTTCCAACTACCAAAAAATCACCATGTCTATCCTCGTTAACTCAGATTTTAGAGTAGTGCTAGAGCTGCAAAAATTCATTTTTAAAATTCAGCACTTCAGCAGAGTGTCTGACATGTGTAATACGGGTGTTGTACAAGTATCAGTGTCTGACACGGGGACACAACATTGAAGAGTTGTGTCCATGCTTCATAGCTAGGGAAGGGGTGTAAAAAATAATAAGGGAAAAGGATAAAGAAGAGATGCCACACATACCTGTCAGGTAGAAAGCCAGTTTCGACAGTAGGATCTTTACCAAGTTTACCACGCCTTAACCTATTGGCTTCCAGATTATCTGCCAGAAACATAGCAAGGTTCAACGTCTTTTTATGTGTTCTATAAATCATTGATCAATACACGTTCACAATTCTCCGTCTAAACCTCTTGTGGAAAATGATGCTACATTGATAAACAAAGAAAAACTCTCAATTTGAAACTGCAAAAATAATCAGAGATGTTAAGTGAAGTGATTTGGTGTGTGCTTGGATGATCCCTTGCAAGAAAGAATTTTAATGACATTGATTTGACAAAACTGATATTGATTATAACTGAAATCACGGTTAAACATTGAAAACCTGGAAGCAACTTTGTGTCGCTTAGCCTTCAACATAGAAATCTGAATTGACTTTGGCAGAAGTGAAGCCAACTCTAATCAAGCTAAATTCTGATTTTAATGTGATCTGATATCTGTTCATATGTTTGTATTCTAAAAGTAAGCTAGTAACAAAAGAAATTTTATATCCAATGCAAAAAATATAACTTTAACTCAATCAATTCCGGACCCCCATCGTCAACTCCTCCATGTAAAATCAAACATGTGATCATCTACCTAAAATCAAATAAACAAATATTTCCAAACATCAACTTACTAAGACGTGGTTCCTCCTCCTCCTCCTCTTGGGTTTCACTATCAATATCCTCAGCAAAGGAAAGTCGAGAATTGCCCTTGATCTTCCTCTTTTTACGCTTTTCTAATTGAAGCTCCTCCTCCCTGTTTGAAGATTGTGAATACGTAATTATAAGCAAAGAAAAAAGGGAAAAAAATGGGGAGAAGACGAACTCTTGCTGCTGCTTCTGAAGTTTCTCCTTCTCTTCTTCCTCTATTTTGCTCTGAATATTAACCCTCTACATTAACAAATAAAAGAACAAACATAACATCAGTCACAACCCAGTATGCCATGTAAAAGTAAAGAAAGCGATCGCATACCTTCTCCACATACTGCTCTCTGGTGACCAAACCCACGGTTTCTTTTTTGAAGGCGGTCTCTAGAATCTGAAATTCAAGAAAAGTTCAAATGATTGTCAGATTGAAAAGCGCAACCCTAGACGAAGAAAGGACAGAAATTGGAAGAACATGGTACCTCGGAAGTGCTGGAACCGAATTGGAGGAGACCGGGTTGGCCCTTGGCGGAGGCAGACTTGGTTTTGAGTTCTTGGATTTTGCGACGCTCCGCTTCTCTCTGCTTCTCCAACCGTCGAATCCTCACCGCGTCTTGGGCGGTGCCCACGTACCCGTCACCCATACCCGACATCCTCTTCTTGGCTCCTCAACTCAGACTCAAATTCAAAGACCAAGACAATAAATTTGAGAGCCGTGAGCATTTATATAGTTCCCCATTAATGGTCTGGGCTTTATTTGTACAGTAGGCCCAAACTAATATTAAAAATCCAATTCTAACTTGAAAACATTTTGGTGTTTCATCTTGACCTCCAACGTCTGTACTTCCAACATTTTGAATAATTTCATTTTTAATCTTAATAAATGTTTTTTTAATTTTTTTCTTAATAAAGACATCTATACCTTTTTAAATTTCAATTTTGATTTTAAATTTAATAATAATTTAATTTAATTTAAAATTTTAATATTATTTAATATATATTTATATCTTAATAATTATTAAAATGTAATTTTTATTATTATAATTATTTATCTGATATCCAAATCCATATAAAAAAAAATTATTTCTTTTTCTATTTTATATTTCATATTTATTTTATTTAATTTAATATATTTAATATTATTTTTTTAAGGGTTAAATATGTCTTTAATCCCTAAACTATCACTCGAATTTGTTTTTAGTCTCTCTTTCAAACTAAGCTAATTTGGTCCTTTTCTTTAAGAAAATTTTAATTTTTCGTCCTAAAAAACCAGGGTTAAAAAGAAGCTGAGGTGGCTAACGTTTGGCCACGTGTAATGACATGTTTTCTTGCTAACGTTTGCCACGTGTGATGACGTTTGATGACATATCATTACCGTTCGACTACATGTTTGAAGACTTCCTAATTGTTAATATTGTTAGTCTATCATTCCGTCTTTAACTGATAATATCGTTCGGCCTTTGAGTGCACATACTTCTTTCTCATGGTTGAAACATAGGTTGTACAACACCCACTTACATGTTCAAACTCTTTGATTTAAATGCACATAATTAACAGTTAAGGGTTGAACGACTCTGTACAGTATGTAAAGTTAAATGTCGACGGCTCTTTGCCAAAGAGTAGCTGAGGTGTAATGTCATCAAACGTCATCACACGTGGCCAAACCTTAACCACCTTAGCTTCTTTTTAAAATTGTTAGTTTTTTTGAACAAAAAATTATGTTTTTCTAATGGAGAAAGACGAAAAAGTATGTTAGTTTAAAGGAGGAACTAAAAACAAATTGGTATGATAGTTTAGAAACTAAAAACATATTTAATCTTTTTTTTAATATATTTTTTTAATTTTTATTATTTCTATTTTTATTTTAATTATTTATAATTATTATATAATAAAAATTATATTTTAATAATTACTAAGATACAAACCTATATTAAATAATATTAAAATTTTAAATTAAATTAGATTATTATTAAATTTTAAATCTAAAAAAGAATTTTAAAAACATTTATAAATTACATTTTGAAATCTGTTAAAAAATATAAAATAATTTTAATAAAAAAACAATTAAAAATAATATTTATTAAAATTAAAAATATAATTATTCAAAAAAAAATTAAAGGGGTAGGTGAGATGTTATCACCATTCTCAACGTCTTCACCACTATTGTCAACATTCTCCACATTCTCACCTTCACCAATAGAAAGAAACGAGCCTTACAATGATGGTTTGGGTTAAATTTTTCATCACAATATAGCAAAGCTCTTTTTCACGATGAACGTTGATCTCAGCTTGAGATAAGTCTTTATAGCGGGTATTAGCAGGAGCTGGCACAAAAGAAACTGGTGTGCAGGCTATCACGGAGGTTGAAGAAGGCATTATAGAGGATGATGTGGAAGAAACTGTGGTAGGGGTTCCAATTCTGCCTATTCAGATGAGAAATGATTATCTGATGTAGGACACTATCATATTTTTTTTTTATTATCTGATTATCTGTTATATGAAACTTCTAATTGATGGAGATTGTTATAAGAATTTTTTTTTTAAATATCATTAAACCGATTTCGAAATCTTTTAATTAATGAAATATGTTTATAAATTCTTTTAAAATTTTGTTTTTAAATTTTAAATTTAATAATAATCTAGTTTAATTTAAAATTTTGATATCATTTAATACATGTTCATAATTTAATAATTGTTAAAATATTTTTTTATTATAGTAGTTATATTAAAAAAATAAAAGTAAAAATAATCAAAATAATAGTAGTAATAATAAAAATTAGAAAAACAGAAAAAATAAAAATACAAAGAATAATACTAATATAAAATCTATTTTAATACATTTAAATATGTTAAATTATATTATAAAATTAAATTAAATTAAATTAAATATTTATTAAATTTTAATTAAAAAACAAAATTTGAAAAAAAAATTGTTAAAAAGATCTCGAAATTCAATAATATGTTAAGGGATTTCGAAATTTGTTTCAGATTTTTTTTAAACTTTATTTTAAATTTAAAATAAAAATATGTTATTATTTAATATATTCATTCATTAATAATTATTAAAATATTATTTTTACAATTATAATAGTTATATTGAAAGAATAAAAATAAAAGTAAAATTAATTAAAATAAAAGTAATAATAACAAAAATATAAAAGAAAAACAAATTAAATTTGATTTAATATATGAAATTATATTAAAATTTTAAATTAAAATAAATTTGTATTAAATTTTAAATTAAAAATAAAGTTTTAAAAAATTTGTTAATCGAATTTATGTCTATATTAACGAATTTCAAAATTCGATAAGATATGTTAATAAATTTGAAAATTTGTATAATAATTTTTTTAAAATTTTATTTTTATTTAAAATTTAATATACATTCTTAATTTTATTTAATATTTTAAAATTATTTAATATATATTAATATTTTTAAACTATTTAATATATATTAATATTTTAATAATTATTAAAATATTATTTCCACTATTATAATAATTATAAAAAAATAATAATAATAATAATTAATATAAAAAATGATAAAAATTATAAAAATAAAATAATAAGAATAATAATATATAAAATTAAATAATTTTAAATTTTAAATAAAAAAGTTAAAAAATTTATTAAACGGTCGTTAATATTAAAATCTGTTAAAAATGTTAAGAAATTTTGATAAGCAGAATTTTATTAAGAAAGAGAAAAAATTAAAAAAAAAAATTGTTAACATTAGTCATGGAATTTTTTGAAAAATTGAAGTTGCATTATGAAATCTTGGAAATGCATATGAAAACGCTCCTGTAATGTTAACTTGCAATTCATGGGCCACTTCTTGACCCCTTTAAAGATAGGCGCCCACAAAACCTCCATGAAGTAGGTTATGATAGAGAACTTCTATTATCTCTGGAAGCATCTCCTTCTCACGTAACCCTCACATTTCTCAACCGTGCCACCGTCTTCGACGGATCGAGTGTAGAAGAAGAGAATCGAGGTACCTCCGACGAGGTTAGTGTTCATTTCAACTACTTGAGAATTAGATGGATCTATTATGCCATATATGCCTTCTATCTATAACTGAGTTTACGAAACACAGTCATTGCGGAATCGATTTCATGGCATCTTTCACCAAATTAAAATTAATGTTTGCTGTTTGTTTTAAAAGTTATGGTGAGATGGAATTAATGGAAATTGAAATAAGACCAACATGATTCATAACCTCTGATTGAGACGCTCACAGAATAATTGAGACAAGTTCTTGATGCCTTTATTATTCTCTGTATACCAGCGGCTACATTAGGGTTTGCTAGGGCTAGAAACCCTCTTTATATTTGCTCTGATGATTGATTTATTTTGTCCTTCTTGCACAACGAATATCTGAAATTACACGTAACACTCCAATCACTTAAGAACAACAACAAAAAACAATAGTGGCTTTTGAATCTTCTTTTGGTATTTTGATTGATTTACGTGGGGAAAGAAAGTTTGGTATGTGGGATAAAGATGTGGAGTATATAAATGATGATGGAGTGGGTGTGTTAGAGTAATAGAGTGAGTAGTTGGTTTAATCTCAAAGTTTCCTTTGCTAAACACGCAGCTGCTTCTTTCTTGTGGATCTCAGTCTCTTATGAGATTCACAGCCTCTTTTTCGCCACCTCCAAAACATATATTGAAATTCATGATCCACTGTTTTCCAAGTATTAGAAGTTACTTAATATTCTTGGACTTACCTCCCATGGCTTGAAAAATTCAGTATCACAAGCTTTTCTCCATTTATCACAAATCAGTTCTGCAAAAACAATTTTGCAATTTTGCACATGTTATGCTGTATATCATCATAACAACATACATAATAAATGATACAAAATCCATTGATATATATATACACACAAACATTCAGAAGCTCACTGCTAGAGAACAATAATCAGCCAAATATTCTTATAAGGCATAAGACGAAGGTTCTAGGATGCCAATAATTTGTCATGTACATTGGGTCATTAACTATGTGTGCACTGTGTCCATTGTAGGGACATTGTCAGGATCAAAATTTAAATGCATGCATATATATAATACTTATGTCATTGGCTCGTTTTTAATATGATTTTTAAAATTCCTAAACTAACTAAAAATTGAGAGGTCCCTTTATTTTATCCAAATTTGAATTATTTTATCCAAATTTGAATATTTTCTCTGTTTTTTTTTGTTATGAAGATAGTGGTTCGTTTCTTTAATTTATACAATGAAGAGTTAAAAGATTCTTCTACTTAGTATATTTTTTTATGGAGATTTTAGTAATTGTTTCTGATATCTTTTTAAGTTAATGTTAAGTTAGAGGTGGATATTGGATGTAGACTAGTTAAACTATACCTTTAAAATTTTGGACCTTTTATTGTATTTTTCAGAGATTACAATTTAATATAAAATATATAAGTTTTAATAAATATTTTATTACTAATTTTTAATATTTAATTTTGTAAATTTTATTATTTTAATTTTAAAACTATTCATATTTTATATTTTTATCCAATTAGTTGAGAATTTGTTAATGTGTGGTGATGTGATCTCTGAGATTCTTTCGTTGTGTAAATGGAATATGCATTTTAACATGAATCCAACAAAGCTTGTATTATTAATTAAAATATTATTATATATATTGTTGTTTGGATTTTGTTATACCATGCCATATGTATTTATTTCTTTCCCTTGCTTTCTCCATTCACTATATAAGGTGATAGTGGAGAGTGATGGCCGAAAGTTCTTCTATTGAACCGCCTGAATTTCCATTAAAATCAAATTATAATGTCCTTGCCATTGATACTGACCTCAAAGTTCTTGAATTCATCGAGAAATCATGCAACAAGTATTCTCATCAAGGTTAGATATATATAATATTTTATTCGTTATCATTCTTTAAGAGAAATATTTGTGTTTATATAATATTTTATTCGTTATCATTCTTTAAGAGAAATATTTATGTTTTCTTCTTATGCTTTTGAGCTGTGTGCAGTTAAGATATGCTCTGAAACTTCAAGTGCGATCAAACTTTTGCTGGAAGAAGGAGTAGAGTTTGATTTGATTATCATGGAACTCCATATGCCAATGATTGATGGCTATGAATTTCTGGAAATGCTCGATGATGAAGCAATTGATGTTCCTTTCATCAGTAAGTAACTAATCTTTTATCTTTTTATTTAAGTTTTCAACTTTTGACTGTTTAACCATCTGTAGTGATGTCTGAGGATCGTACTCCGCTTTCCCAAAAGAAGGCTTTTAAACATGGAGCTTGCGATTATTGGATTAAACCCTTCTTTAAGAATGAGTCTTTGTTCGAGAATAAGAAGTTGTGGTCACCTATGTATCGACATCATTTCTACTTCAGGCGCAATATCTTGGAAGAAGATGAAGAAAGTGATGAAAAAGGTGAGACAGGTAATAACTCTGATGGAGAAGCCGAAGCCGATGATGATACTCTCCATAAGAAAGAATAGCCTAGTATAACAGACTACTGCAACATATATAGTTAAGAAGTCAAAAAGCTGCCATAGCTGAATAAAGAGACTGTGAAGAATATAAAATTACTATTACTATTAAAATAGTTCATTTCCTTCATTAATACATTGTTATTCTTATTCTTAGTGCGAATAGTTTCTTTAATTTATAGATCGAAGAGTTAAAATAATTTTCTACCGAACATGTTTAAATGAAAATTTAAATCAATAATTCAAATTATTATATTGAAAGTATATATATATATATATATATATATATATATATATATTTATTGAGAGAGAGAGAGGGGTAAAGGTGAAGGTGAGAGGCGGGATGAGGTAGTAGGAAGAATGTTTAATATTTTTTTGGTTACTCACTAATTGTTTTCATTTTACCCATAGGTATAACCTTTCTTTTTAAAATGAATATTTCGATGAGAAATTGTGCTTCTATCCAAACTCAATAAAATAGTGTAATTAATATAGAAAAATAAATAAAAAAATAAAAGATAAAAGAAAAACAAAACTATTACATAAATTTGTTTATATTAATGATATTACCTTATGTTTAAACTCATATTCTACATCTAAACTAACAAAAAATGAGATAATAAAATCTAAGTCGTGTAACAAATTTTAGTTCAACGAATAGTATGGAGTATAATAGCTAAAGGAACAATAATTAATATTTCAAACCAAAAGAAAACAAACTATCCAATTTTCGAATAAAATAAATTTCACGACAATAAAATAAAATTTAATCATACAATTATACCAAAACAACGTAAGAGTGAAACTATATGGGATAATAATCAAGCAAATGCAAGAATACATTAATTAAATTTTAAAACAATAAATAACCAAAATAAAAACACAAAAAAAATAAAAACTAACAAAACCAAAAGTCATTAAATATAAATTAAAAAACACATAAAAATAATTAAATTTTTGAGACAATAAATGATCGAAACAAAAAACACACAAAATAAAATAAAATAAAAATTAACAAAACCATAACCCATTAAATAAATTTTAAAAGAATAAAAAGAAAAGAAAAATAAAAACCAGATTTCAAAATTCAGTTGAGGAGTATACTAAATTTCAAAATCTATTGAAATTCGAAATACTACGTCTTTTTAATTGAATTTTAAGATCCCTTAATTCGACGCTGAAATCCAATGTTTTAAAATTTTTTGAAACTCGATGTCACGCTTGCCTAAACTATTTTTAAAATTCAATGTTTACCTCTAAATGTGGGAGATCTATTAGGGATTTTAGCTACTAAATTCCTTCACCCTTAATTATTCAAAGATAGATTAAGAACTTGTACAAAAGTAAAAAGAAAATGAAAATTATTAGAAGGAAAATAGAAAGAATAAATAAAGAAGAAAAAAGTATTAATAATTTACTTAGTCAAAAGTTAAAAGTAAATAAGAATATTTTATAAACTCAAATATATCATTGAATCTCTTAATTATAAAAACAATTATTTAAATAAAGTGTTAATAATTTAAATAAAGTGTTGTTACAATATATAAATATTTAAAAAAAAAGATATAATAAAGAAAAGTAAAGATAACATAAGAACGAGACGTGAAACACTAATGTATATATAGAATTTATCTTAGCGAGCTTTATCTTTCTTTTTATAGACATTTAAAATATATCTAAAAGTTGTCATTTTAACTTGCAGCTAAGATTGATTCTCCTTACACCTCCACACTCTTCTCCCTACCCTACCACATTCGTTATTTACTCTTGCGGTTAAAAAAATTTGCTTTTCACACAACTTTCAACCACTTATTAAAAACGGTCCCCACTACAAATTGATATTCAACCCCACGAATGGAAATCACATTTGTTTCTCTTTCATTTTGCTATTTTTTCTTCACTGCGTGTTCTCCGTGCTCGTGCTTCTTTCCTTGTTTGAAGGTAATTGTTTCCTATAAGTGGTGCTAGAAGGTGGTCTAGTGGTAGTGGTGCTGGTGGACGAAAAGGTCTAGTGGTAGTGGTGCTGCAGCAAGAGAGGTTCATCTCAAGTGCGAAAGGAGGAATGGAAAACCCTTCAACGGATATGAACACTTGTTGATGGAGGAAGGTGATAAGGTGAGTGATTTTTTAGCCAAATATTGTTGATTGCTAATCAGATGAAAGGTTGTGATGAAGTCGTTACTGACCTCATGATAATTGAGAAGATTATGAGATCAATGCCTCTAGTGTTTGATCACATTGTGGTAGCAATCGAGGAGTCGAGAGATCTTGAAAAACTCAAGATAGAAGAACTTCAAAGCTCATTGGAGGCATATGAGATGAGGATGCGGGAAAGAAATCTTGTCAAACACAATGATCGGGTGTTAACGGTCCAGCACGTCAAAGGCGAAGGAAAGAAGAAGTTTAAAAATTGGAAAGGTAAGTCCACTGCACAAAGAAAATGGAAGAACGACAACAGAGTAGATGATCAAGAAGAAAGAAGCGATTCTTCTGAGAGAAAAGGTGGTTCAAAAAAGAATTATAAGGAGAAAGATAGGAGAAATATAATGTTTCACATGTCACGAGATGGGACATTTTTCACATGAGTGCTATTCAAATAAAGGTATTCAGAATAAGAAAGTTCAAAACAAGAAAGTTCAGAACAAGGAGGCTCATATGGTGAAAGAAGAGTCTGATTCAAAACCTCTAATTCTCATGGTTACAACCCCTTCAGAGAGCTATGAGTCTTTAAACAAATCGTGGTATTTAGACTCAAGGTGCTCAAACCACATGACGTACAATAGAGAATGGTTGATCGATTTGGATGAATCAAAGAAAAGCAAGGTCAGAGTTGTAGATGACAACACGTTGAGAGTTGAAGGAATCATAAATGTCATCATAAAGAAGAAAAACGAGCAACATGCAACAATAGAAAACATTCTTCTCGTACCAGAGATGAAGTGCAACTTGCTGAGTATTGGTCAACTGATAGAAAAAGGCTTCACGATGATTATGGGAAACAATGATCAAGTGGAAGTATTTGACAGAAGTAGGAAATTGATCTTGAGAAGCAAGATCTTTAAAAACTGTACTTTTCGGGTTTGCAAGGATATGGTTGAGAACTAGAGATGGCATCTTAGGTTCGGGCATCTTAACTTCTGAGACTTGCAGCAACTGAGCAAAAAGACGATGGTTTATGGGTTACCAGATATCATCATACTAGAGAAATCATGTGAATCCTGCATTATTGGGAGGCAAGCCATAAGAACTTTTCAAGCACAATTGGAGATGAGGTCTAAAGAATGTCTTGAGGTAGTACATTCGGACATATGTGGTCCGCTGGATGTACCAACGTTTGTGGGAAACAGGTATTTCATCTCTTTCATCAATGAGTTTAGTTGAATGGAATGAGTGTATCTCATAAAGCAGAAAAGCGAAGCTTTAGAGACGTTCAAAAAGTTCAAAGAACATGTAGAAAGAGAGACCAGAATGAAGGTTAAAGTTCTTAGAACCGATGGAGGAGGTGAATACACCTCGTTAGACTTCGAAAACTTTTGTAAAAAATGTGGAATAGTTCATGAAGTGGTCACACCTTACAATCCTCAACACAACGACTTAGTTGAGAGAAGGAACAAGACCATAATGAACATGGCCAGGTGTCTGCTGAAGGAGAAGGAAGTGCCACATAGGTTGTGGGGAGAAGTGGTGTTGACGGCTGTTTATGTGCTTAACAGGTGTCCAACGAAGAGGCTAACAAACAGTGTGCGACATGCAATCTGGACAGGTACAAAACCCTTAGTCAAGCATTTTAAAATCTTTGGTTCCTTGGCATTTTGTCACATTCCAGATCAGAGGAGATCAAAGCTTGACAACAAAGGAAAGGCTATGGTGTTTGTTGGTTATCATCCGATCGGTGCGTATAAGCTCTATGACCCTATCAGGAGAAAGATGGTGTGATAAGTAGGGATGTGTTGGTTCTTGAAGATGATAACTGGAATTGGAAATGCAACCAGTCAAGTTTGAAGAGTACGAAAGTTGTGATGCATGTGCCGATACAGGCTATATCAGAAACTGGAGAGGCTAGTGAGAGTGATGCTGGAAATACAGGCTCTGGAAAAGTTATAGGAAGACCGAGAAGACAAACAACAAGATCCTATAGGTTCTCCGAGTACGAGGTGTATTCTGATGCTGGAGTAGATGAAGAAGGTGATATAATTCACTTGGCTTTGATGGCTGGAAGTGAACCATTGGATGTTGATGATGCACTGTCACAATCAATTTGGAAGGAAGCTATAATTGAAGAGCTGAGATCAATTGAGAAGAATAAAACGTGGAAGTTGATTGATCTGCCACCTGGAAAACAAAGCATTGGAGTGAAGTGAGTCTTCAAGAAGAAGCTAAATCTGAATGGCATTGTATTGAAGCACAAGGCTAAACTTGTGGCAAAAGGCTTTCTTCAAAGATAAGGTGTAGATTTTATAGAAGTCTACGCACCTGTTGCAAGGTTATAAACAATTCGATTAGTAGTTGCTATTGTGCCAAGAAATGGTTATTATTTGCACTTGACGTTAAATATGTAGTTTTGTATGGTCCTTTGGAGGAGGAGGTTTATGTCCAGCAGCCTCCAGGATTCAACAACAAGGAGAAGAAACATCGAGTGTACAAGCTGCACAAAGCACTCTACGGATTGAGGCAAGCTCCTCGAGCGTGGAACAAGAGGATCAATGAATTCTTTATCAGTCACAGGTTCGAGAGATGTGTTGTAGAGCATAGTCTGTATGTGAAGAAGAATGATGGAGATGACATAATGATTGTGTGTCTATACGTTAATGACTTATTGGTGACAGGTTTCAACTTGAAATACATTGAAGAATTCAAACAGATGATGGAAGCATAATTTGAAATGACAAATCTTGGGAGACTCAGCTATTTTTTAGGAATGAAGTTTTCACACACTGCTGCAGGTTTGGTGATGCATCAGAAAAAGTACGTGAAAAATTTATTGGAGAGGTTCAAGATGACTCAGTGTAATGATACCAGAAATCCACTCGAGGTTAATGTGAAATTAAAGATTGATGAAGAAGAAGAAGGAGTGGATGGAACAACTTATAAGCAACTTGTTGGATCTTTACGGTTTTTATGCAATAGTAGGTCAGATATAATGTTTGGAGTGGCCCTGTTAAGCCGATTCATGAGCAACCCTATGAGAAGTCACTTGACTGTAGCCAAACGCATACTGAGATATGTCAAAGGGACCGCATACTATGGTATTTTGTTTCCATATGGCATGAAGAAAGAAGAGTTGAAGTTGGTTGGATATACCGATTCTGACTTTGGTGGTGATCAGGTTGAGAGGAAGAGCACATCGGAGAACATTTTTTTCATAAACAAGACGCCTGTCTCGTGAGCTCTAAGAAGCAAATAGTTATTGCTTTATCAAACAACGAAGCAAAATATATAGCTGGATGTCATGCTGTGTGTCAAGGTGTTTGGTTGAACGAGGTTCTGAAAGATTTGAAGGTTCAAACCGAGAGATCAATTGAGTTGAAGATAAACAACACATATGCTATAAGTTTGGCAAAGAATCTAGTAAGCCACGGAAGAAGCAAACACATTAAAGTAAAGTTTCACTTCTTACGTAATATGGTGAATAAAGACAGAATCGAGCTTCTTCATTGGAGGACTGATCTACAATTGGCTTATATGTTTACAAAAACACTCAAGCTTAACAAATTTGAGTTTCTCATAAAGGAAAAGATAGGAAACTCGAGTACTAACATTGAATAGCTTGAATTAAGGAGATGTAGTAGATATATAATTCAAGCATGTCTGTTTCATCTTAGACAGTCAATACCGTTGTACCTCTTAGCTTGTTTCACTCTTGTATATAAGGACTCTCCCTCTGTTTGGAACAACAACTCTCTCAATTACAGAATTACTTTCATTTTCTCTTTTACGCGTATTCTCTGCCCTTCTCCTTGTATCTCTCAGTTTCATTCTCTGTGTGTCTTTTCTTTCTGCATCTATCAACCAATACAGAGATATTATGAAAAATAGATGAAAACTGATCTTAACAAATGAAAAAAAAATACGAAAATCTAAATGTAAAATAATAAAATAAAACTCTAAAATCAAGAATTTACACTTTCTAATATAAAATTTAAACACTGTAACCTCGACTTTGGAAGATTGAATCTTTTATGATCTAGTTGAATTAAATGATTTTTAATAAAATAATATAGTTATTGTTCAAACATATTAATTAATTGAATCAATACTATATATATATATATATATATATATATATATATATATATATATATATATAAATTCATTATTTTGGTACGACTATTTATTCAACCGTATAGCCACATACATGCAAAAAATTTATTAACTGCCTACCGATTGGTTATCTCGTTATCTGTAAACTCTAAACGTGATAAACATAGACTAATTTTTCTCTATGATTATTAGTGTTTTTTTTAAGAACAGATAAAAGTCTTTCTAATACAATATTATCAACTCTTTATTTTGTAAAAAAAGTAGTTTGATAGTTAACTTTTTAAATATAGACTTTTTTAAAAAAAAGTATGAATATCATTTGATCTGTGAAATAGTAATATATCAAATTAAATTGATATATTAGATGCGAGTTGACATCTAATTTTAATCATGTAGTACTTATTTTTCTTAATTGGTAATTTTGTTTCAATACTGATTGAGTTGTTGTTTCATGGATTTTTAATTTTATTTTATCTTCAATTCAATCTCATTTTATTTAAAATAATTCAATATGATCATTATATTAATGTCGTGTTAAAAAATGTGATCACATGTATATTTATTTTTTCTGTTATCCATGCACCTTTCTTTTTAATTATTTATCATCTTTCATCATTTTTCATTTCTCTATCTTCCCTCTCTTTTCCTCTACATTTTATTAAATATTTATTCTCTCTTTTCTACTTCCCTTACCATATGCAAATTTCACATTTAATTTTGTCTTTTTTTTTCTCTAATTAAACAATTACTTTTTGTCTTCCTTTTTTTTTTCAGCTTTAATTTAGGCACAATCACAAAATCTAACCATGACATCCTCGAAGATGGTCTTTGTCAAATATTTATGTTTATTTATTTGAGTGATTTTGCTTTGTTTTTATAATGTTGAATGAGATATTGGAAGATTGAATGGTAACACTATAGTCTATATAACAAAGAGAAAGAAAAAAAACAATACTATGTAATTTAAGTTCATCCTTTAAAAAATGTTAACGCTGTAGCTCTTAAAAAAATATCATTTGAATAAAAATTAAATTAATATAATAAATATAAGAACTAAATTATTAATTAAAGTTATTTTTTATATATTTATACAATGGACAAATAAAATTTGTATTGTAGTACAATTTTTAAAATATTGAGTTAAATATTTAACAACAAACTAATTTTCATTCCATGTTTTATAATTTTAATTATATCTTTTAGAAAATAGTCTGTAACAAAATATTTAGAAAAAATTATCAATTATAAAATATTATTCATAAATATAATATAATTAAATTTAAATAATTATATATTTTATTATTGTTCTATATAACCCATATATATTAGTGTTATTCACATACATCTCCAACCTAAATTTTGTTTTTGTCATCTCCAACCTTCAATACTTATTTAGTTATAATATTAGATGTTTAATTTATAATTTTTCATATATTATGTTACCAATTATTCTTATTTATGTTTGAATAGATTAACAATAATGAATAATACATTAATTTTGGTAAAAAAAATTAATTTAATAATGTTTCCTTATCAATTTTATTCAAACATATTTAAGTCTAATTTGTAACATAATTTAAAAATTATAAATTAAACATTTAATATCATAACTAAACAAATATAATAGGTTGGAGGTGACAAAAACAAAATTTAGGTTGGAGATGTAAGTGAATGACACTAATATATACAAGTTATCTAGAATTATAGGAAAAGTTCTTTATTTGAATTATTTTTATTATTGTGAAAAAATGCATT
Organism: Vigna angularis; assembly: GCF_016808095.1. Taxonomy (NCBI): domain Eukaryota; kingdom Viridiplantae; phylum Streptophyta; class Magnoliopsida; order Fabales; family Fabaceae; genus Vigna; species Vigna angularis. Next base: position 64,316,708 of record NC_068970.1, on the reverse strand, counting down.
TTATTAAAAAAATATAAGCAAACTAAATATTAATATTTATTTTAAATTATATTTTAATCAACTTAAATTTATATAATAAATATATTCAATGTTATATATAATAAAAAGGTGAAATGGGCTTTCTGGGAAGTAATCTAATATTGAAGCCCAGTCCCAGAAACCAACGACACTCTCTATATTGTTTAGGGTTGATGTATAAAACCCTCATATTTAAGCAAAATCGAAACTCCTATCGTAGTTCTTGTTGTTGAAAACCTAGGAAGCGGCAAGAATGGTGAGCATGTCTCCAATGACATTGGTAATGCCTCTGTTGATTTTTGTTCTCATGGCTGTGATTGAATTTTCAGGCAGACGTTGAGGTCGATGTCGCGGCGGCAGCGGGGCAGCCCAAGAAGAGAACATTCAAGAAGTTCAGTTTCAGAGGCGTGGATCTCGATGCTCTTCTTGATATGTCCACAGATGAACTTGTCAAGCTTTTCAGTGCTCGCGCTCGTAGAAGGTTCCAGAGAGGTCTAACCAGAAAGCCCATGGCCTTGATCAAGAAGCTTCGCAAAGCGGTATAATACTCTATTATTTCTCTCTTTATTTCTGATCTGGCTTTTATGCTTTCAATTTTTATTTTCTGAACTTCAATTTGTTGTATATGGTGGATATGTTTTAATAGTATCGTGTTTCCTTTACACCTAGTGATTTTGAGGTCGCACCACCAGCTTTAATCCCAATGAATCCACTAAAGATATCGCTGCTAAATCTTTTCTTTATTATTTATGCATAGCACGAAAGTTTTCGGTGCTAAATCTTTATTTTACTGCGTTTTGCCGCAGTGCTTTCGAATTGTTTCCAATAGTTGGTATACCTTGAAGTTGTTTTATGATTTTATACTATTATCTGAGCATTTTGATGATTTCAATCGTTTGTTATAAAATTTCTGTATTTTTTCATCCCACTAGAAATGTATCTAGTTTATCATTTTTAGTCAAATCACACATGATGCATAGTGAAATTATTTTATTTATTTCCATTCTTGCAAATTTGTCAACTAGGCTATTTGATATAGGAACTGAACAAACTTTTCGGGTATAATATTAACAACTGTTCTTAAGGAAACCCTTGTTGTTGTAGTTCAGTATAGTGAAACCAATTTTACTTAGCAATATCCAAACAATTTTTGTATTTATGAAATTTTGTTCACTGCGCTCAAACTCAAATCTTTGTAATCCGATCGTAAAAGAAACTGTCAGATAAATTTTTCATCTCACCAGAGGCTAAAGGAGCCCATTTGCTTGTTCCAGTGATTTAGAAGTGGTACCTATAGGATCAAAGCAATATAGTGTGGAGAAGTATACTGGGCAAATTCTTAATTAAACTTAATATTTGCCTGCGTACAAATTGTTGGTGCTAATTGTTCATTTAAATAGTGGCAAGTGTATTGTGATTTGTTAGAATGATCATCGATTTTGCTTGATTTTGAGGTTTAATTGTAGGTATTGAATTGATTTTTTGATATCTAAGCTTTATTTTGGTCGCAGAAAAGGGAAGCTCCAGCAGGTGAGAAGCCAGAGCCAGTGCGCACCCACCTCCGCAACATGATCATTGTTCCTGAGATGATTGGTAGCATCATAGGAGTATACAATGGCAAGACCTTTAACCAGGTTGAAATCAAACCTGAGATGATTGGGCATTATTTAGCCGAGTTTTCTATCTCATACAAGCCCGTTAAGCACGGGAGACCTGGTATTGGTGCTACTCACTCATCCAGGTTTATTCCTCTCAAGTGAGAACATTTTGTGGCAACTTTAGTTTGTAGTGGTCTGAAGAAAACCAACTCTTATCAGAGATTTTGATTGTTTGACCATTTTTATTTCAGTTACTTATCTATGTTACTGTTATCATGATTTAATTCTATAGATTGAAGATTTTAGTGTCTTTGTGAAGTTACGTTTTGTTCAAAGCAATTGGGTTCTTCATAGAACCAACCGCCAATCTACGTTGTTTTTTGAACCTGCTAAATCTAACTTCGATACGCAAATTTGTTCTGGTTTAAACCTAGTATGTAAATAGGCTTCTCATCTACGTTAAGGTTGTAAAAACAATGTGGTGCTTTCGTTCTGGATGAGAAAAACCACATGACATTTTAAAACAGGCTTAAAATAAACTTACGCTCGTTTATGTTATTCGTTTATTTATGAAAAATCTTCGTTCTTCAAAAACTGGCAATACTATTTTCTAATTTCTAATAAGTGCCTTGCCTTTTGGAAACAATGAATTCACTCACAAATGTATTTAAAAAGAAATTGAAATCCATTTGCAATCCTTTTCTATTAAATCATAATAGAATGTTCTTAAGATTAGAGTGGCAATATTTTTTGTGGAGAGTATTTATTTTTTTCGACTCTATTTTCAAAGTGTTTGGTTTCTGTTTTTTTTTCAGTTGGATTTTGATTTTTCTTAATTTTGTTTAATTTAGTATTAACATGGTTCAACATAGATGATGAAATGTGAGTAGGTGTCTATTTAAATGGTATTATTAAAAAAGATTAAAATAAATTAAATTAACAAGATTAAAAACTAAGACCTCATTGAAAATACTTAACTAAAAAAATCAAATTAGTATATAAGCCTTTTGCTTTCTAGTATAAAATTTACTTTGGGATTGCTTTCCAGTATAAAATTTACTTTGGGAGGATGGATAAAGCCTCTTTTAGTATAAGGATAAAAACAATATAGTATTATTAGGAATTTAGGTGAGTTAAAATCTTAACTCATAAAAATGAGCAAAATATCTAATTAATATATATATATATATATAACTTTAAATGTTAAGATTTTTCCCTTACTTTATACATACTCGTGAGACGTCACCAAGATCAATTATCAATTAATTTTGATATCATTGTAAAGTTTTTATTTTGCAAACAAACATATATTAAAAATTAAACACTATTTTCAATTTAAAATATTAAGATAATGAATTTTTGAACTTATGCTTATATATATGTTACTCATTTTTATGAATTAAGATTTTAACTCACCTTAAATTCCTAATAATACTATAATGCTTTTATCCTTATTTTCCAACTACATATTAAATCATTTTTTTTTTCATATAAATTAAAGACGTTTTTTACAGGCTAAAACAACGAGCGTTATATAGTCGGATAGAAGTTTATTTCCCTAAAATTGGATTAAGAAAATGTCTATTTAAGCACACATTTTTTTGTTAAGATTGTAGATAATGGTAAACTGCTTATAGTTTGCTTGTACTTGGATTATCTTATATTTTATTTTTACTTAAAGTTGACATGGATCTTTGAAAACTTTAAAAAATATACAATTGATTTGAAATGAATGAGATGGTTTGACCAAAACGTAATAGACTTTGTGGCACTTCATTCCTCCAACGCAATGACCAAGCCACTTTTTTAATAGAATTTTGCAATAGTAATATGACAATACTCAACTTTCTCATCCACAAGAGAACTGCTTGAAGCAATTACTCTTCATTTCATTCTTTGAGGTTAACTTATAGAAACCCAAAATTCTATGCAAGTAATGTTTTCTTAGAGAATAGAAAACCACATTGATAATTTCGGATATAATCTACTACTAGCCAAGAACAAGAAAGTAATTGCATACATTTATTGAGAACATGTCATGCTATCAAGGTAAGTAACACCTAAACTTTTAATTATTCATATATATAAGAAATTATTGAACAATGCAGTCTGTCAATGGTAAACAATGAAAGGTAATAAAAGAGACATATTAAGGTTATGTCTGAATAAACTTCTCAATACATGTTTACAGGAGAAGAAAATAAGAAAGTAATATAACTTGATTTTTTTCTAAGTTAAAATTAATTTATAATTAGGTTATTATAGAAATTCTCTCGTTTAGTTTCATCACAAGTTTATTTCAAATTCTGCATAAGACAATATTTAACTTATGAAATTTGAACTTATTTACCCCCTCTTATAAGTACTTTCAAAGAAGATCTATCCAAAGAGTTTCAATTCTTTGTAATTTGTCTGTGTCAAACCACTGCACCAGTGAATTAAATATTTTTAGTTACAGACTAATAAAATGGGGGTTAAGAATAGTGTTCAGTAATTAGCTAATTCTAAAACAAACAATAACACCAAGCCTTATCTCACCAGGTGGTGTTAGATAAATAAATGGATCCATCAATGCCAGTGAACTTCATCAGAAACCAAAATTTCATGAAATCCATTTAAATCAAGATTTCTTTAAACAGGTTTCCTAATGTTCTCTTTGCTCACCCTCTACCTATTTTAATTACACAATTTTTTATCATCTTTTCTAAGTGGATCCTTGTTCTTAAAAAGATTAATCAAATAACCTATCTTAAATAAGTTTGTTTCATTTTCAGACCAATCAATCCTACTCCAACTTTCTCCTGAACTGGATACAATTGTTACTGACAATTATATTTTCTAATTTAATAACATCAAGAAAATCATAGCAGACATCATACATGAAACTCATAATACAGATCTTGATAATATCAATGTCTTATTTTGTATCTTCTTAAGCATGACCGTTAATAAGATATGGAATCTTGTGTGCCATCATCCAACCTGGAAATCTATTCTTTAGTCAATAAATTTATGTCTTTTCAATATCTTTATGCTCTCTCTCTGTAAGGATTATTTGACATTAGATTCACCAGAAAATATCTAATTTGTTTCTCACACACGTGCACTCATATATATAACCACCATACAACATCTTCCTATAGTCCATATAACACATTTGTGGACACTGAATAAACTTTAGCTGAAAGTGAATTTGTGGACACTGAATAAAGAAAGCAGCAATATAAAGAATGAGGATTAACAGTAATAGATAAATAAGGTCAAACTGAGATGCATAAAAAAAACACATAGGTAAAATTAGTAAGAGGGTAAAAGCATTGTGATCCAAAATTAATTTATCAATGCAATCAATCAAATTATGTTACCACTGTGAGGTGACGTTCACAATCTGGATAACTTTCCCACTGTAACATTCAGACTCATCATTTCCAAGGATGTAGGTAAATACAGTTCACACCAAAAACAAAAATAAATCAACAAAGAAAGAAAAACTTCATCCAAGCAGTTCAATACTAACCGTGAATCAGTAATAACAATAAAATCAATCAGGCTTGTCCCAAAAATTTTGGCAGGACAAGACAAACACGTTATAAACAATTGAACATTATACACAAATCAATAATCAGGGAAAACAACCTGAACCCAAACTCAATTCATTTTCAGTTAATATTATAAACAACTTTAAGAAAAACAAATCTAAATTTTACAATCTTGGAGAAACATATGCAGCAAGGTCATGAATTGAAAAAAAAATTTGATCAACAAGTTTCTTTATCATTGAAATACAAAAATATAATTAAGTCGTCTTAGTGTGCACTTTTTAGTTGTGTTTTAAAGGAATTGTATTTTTGTTTCTATAGAGAGCTTCACTTTTTATTTAGTTTTTGTGCTATCAAGAGTTCGTCGTTCATGACTATACAAATGAATTTTCCTCGTATTATCAACCTCGTTGTCATTGATGCTGATGTTACCGTTATTGAATTCTTCAAGAACTACTGCTCCTCGGTATTATCTAACAATCCATTTGTTTGGTATAATGGTTAGTATTTTATTTATGACAATAAACCATTGTCTTTTTCTTATCCGTTCAATTTGAATCATGTGCAGTTACGACATTCTTAATCTTAGGAGAAACTATGGTGCATGCATGTGATAGAATGAAAGACAATAATTGATCTAATAGTGATGGAGATCCAAATGTTGGTTCTAAATGGCCATGAGTTCATAGACACACTTAGTATGAAACATATTAATATTCCTGTTATCGGTAAGTCGGAATTCCCTTTATCAACTTTTTAATTGATAAAGAATTTAAATTGTTTACGATAATTATTTAAATTTTTTACGATAATTATTTAAATTGTTAAATTTTTTACATGTGTGAGGATTATAGTTACTCTTCTCACCTTAAGGAGGTGTATAAATTAGAAGCATGCAATTATTGGCGTAAACCTGTGATTGGTATTACCTAGACTATATGAAGAGTAACACAATTATGAAGAAAGCTCAATGAGAAAAAAAGAGAAGAGAAATCAAGAAAAAAAATGATAAAATGAACAAAGGAGATGAAACTTCAATTTGTTGAAGCTATTAACCGTATAGTTTTAGAAAGTATGTATTATTGTTTATTTTTTATCCATATTTTCTCTTTTTTGGTGATGTTGACGGTTAGATGCTAAGCCAAAGAAAATCCATGATGCGATGAATATGTCTAGCCAACAGATCAAGCATGTAATCAATCATTTAAAGGTTTGTTTTACGTGCATTTCATCTTCTTTTCAACTTTTGAATTATTGTTAACAAAAGTTAAAATTTAATTGACATAGAAAAAAATCTTAGACAAGGGTAACAGCAGCAACAAGAGTCACATCTTTGAACATTTATCTTCTCTTCTCTTGTTGCTCTTACCAGAGCAACAAGAAAAGAGAAGATAAATGTTCAAAGATGTGACTCTTGTTGCTCATGCTGCCTTTGTCTCAGATTTTTTCTGTAGGTATGTCAATCAAATTTTAAGTTTTGAGAACAATAATTCATAAGTTGAAAAGAAAATGAAATGCACATAAAACAAACCTTTAATTGACTACATGCCTCTAGACTAGGCATGTTCATCGCTTCATATATTTTCTTTGGCATCTAAATAACAACTAAGGTCAACACAAAAATAAAAGGCAAATATAGATAAAAAATAAACAATATTACATACTTCCTAAACCAGTTAATAGCTTCAACAAATTGAAGCTCTCCTTTGTCCATTTTATCCTTTTTCTTTCTTGATTTCTCCTTTTTTTTTCCAATTAAGCTTTGTTCATAATTGTCTTACTTTTCATATCACCTAGGTAATACCAACCAAAGCTTTGCGTCAATAATCATGCTCCTAATTTATATGCCTCAAATGGAGAAAAGTAACTATAATCCTCATATATTTTTGCACATGTAAAAAGTTTAAAAATTAAAATAACTATGGTAAAAAAAATTAAAATTTAAATAATTATTGTAAACCATTTAAATTTTTTATCAATTAAAAAGTTGATAAAGGAATTGCGGATAACAGGAATATTAATATGTTTTAAGTGTGTCTATGAATTCATGACCATTTAGAACCGACATATAGATATCCATCACTATCAGATTCTATCACATACACCATAGTTTCTCTTAATGTTAAGAACGTTGTAACTGCACATGATTCATGATTCAAATTAAACGGATAAGAAAAAGACAATGATTTATTGTCATAAATAAAATACTAACCATTATACCAAACAAATGAATTGTTGGATAACAATGAGGTGCAATAGTTCTTCAAGAATTCAAAAAAAAAGTAACATCAGCATCAATGACAATGAGGTTGACAATACGAGAAAAATTCATTTATGTAGTCATGGACAGCCAGACCCCTAATAGCATAAAAATCAAATAAAAGGTAAAATTCTCTTTACAAACAAAAATACAATTGCTTTAAAACCCAAATTAACTTCTTTTAAATTACATAATGGAATAAACATCATAAAATACCCTATGAAATGTCATCCCCTCTTTCGTAGGTTTATGAGTGTAGACTAATTCTTCAAATGTACTTAACACTCAAATGAACTAAAGATTCACTATCGGATTTCAAATAATTATTTCCCAATGCTAACACAGTTGCACAACAACAAATCATTTTAATGTCAACAAATTAATTAATTTTCTTTTATTATTAAGTATGTAATAAATAAATAAATAAAATTAATACAAATATACATAACTTTATGATGAATTTGAAATTTAACTAAACCTCCTTATTATTATTATTGTGATATATATATATATATATATTATTTTTTTTTCTACTTTACCCATAAAATTAAAGTCTATTGAAACCAAAACCAATCCAATTGGAATGTTTGTGTGGTCAAGAGCTGTGCACCAATCTTAACTTTATTCGCATTAACTACTCCTCCAACTATCAGTTATTTCTATTTATTTTAGGTTTAATAGCCAATTTTGTCCCCAGTTTCATTGACAAATCTCAATTTAGTCCCTCATTTCAAAAGTGTTTGAAATTGGTCCTTACTTATTAAATTTTGTGTCAACGTTATCCCTTCCGTTAAATAGAAACAAACGGCGTTCATGGATTGATGATCTGGCAGCATATAGTGCTTACATGTCATTACTGGAATACCGCAATAAGATGCTTCGTTCCCTTTCTCTTTGTCTCGTGCGAGAGGTTGGCTAGGGAAGCAACTCTCTTCTTCCCCCTTCCCAGTAGTTCTAATTTGGCCTTGCAAAGAGAAGAAAATTGAAGTCACGATGAACTTGGAAGTTGGAAATGTGAACATTTCTTTATTATTTTGACAGAGATAGGCACCTCATATATTATGTTTATGTTTGACTTCACGCGCTTGTGAAGACAAAACCTATGCAAACCCTGCAAAACTTTACCCGCTTATCCTTCAAAATTATAGAACTACTATCGGAGATCTCACTTCAGATTACAATGTCAGAAAACAACACCGCAACAACTAAAAACAACCACCTTAAACCAGATCTAAAAGGAAATCAACTTCAATTTTCGAACCCTTTTCTAAACAAACTCAGGCACCTCACTGCAAGTCAACGACTTTCTTCCAGGAGTCACAGGAGGAGATCTCGCACATCACCTGGTGACGTTGGGAGAAGTGAAGAGAGGAGCAGCGTCGAGGGCGGCGACCAAGTAGTGGGCGTTCGGAAGATGGGAAAGATCGGCGAGAGAGAACTCATCCCCAGCCAAGAATCGCGATCTGCTGGTTGTTTGGTCTCGTGAGCCAGGGTTTGAAATGAGGATTTCGAATTGGGATTGAATTTAGGGTTTCTTAAATTGGGAATTGGGATTGAGATTCTATTTCTTCTACGTTGATTCAAGGCTTGAATTGAAGCTTCTGATCCTCTTTTTTGTTTTGCGATTTGCGAAGGAGAGGTCTTCGGTTTTGAATTTGGGTCTGGGTATTGTCTCTTCGTGTTGATCTATGAGTTTCGTGAACTCGCATCTTTGAGTGCTTGGTTTCGGTCAGCGTTTGGGTCTGTCGGTGGTGGTTTCCTAACTTAATTTTTCCCTAAGAAAAAGAACACTCACCAGTGTACCATGTTCGCAATGTATGTGAAGAACCCTAATAGCTGGCAATTTCCCCCCAATTTCCAACACCCAGTTTGTTAATAAAACCCTACCTTCTGTAAGGAACACGTCAGCATGCACACAAGTAAATTATGACACGTTATGTTGCCAGATCATCACTCCATTAACTCCGTTTGGTTATATTTAACGGAAGGGACTATTTTGACTCAAAATTTTAAAAGTGATAACCCATTTCAAACACTTTTAAAATGAAAGACTAAATTGAGATTTGTCAATGAAACTGGGGACAAAATTGGCTATTAAACCTTTTTTTTATAATAAACAAAAAGATATTATTTAAAAGTTAGAGACATAGCTTTCCATTTTACTACTCTAAAGTAACTGTTTTTGACTTTCTAAGTTTGTTTCAAACAAACATAGCTGCCAACAGATTCGAACAGTCTTAAAATATAATCATGCTTGTATATAAACTAGCACACTTTAACATAATATATACCATTTGCCACAACTTTGTCCACATATTAATTCAACCAAGTCACACTCACATTCGACATCATAGCACATTCAATTTTTAAAGTCATATCATGTCCACATGTAATTTCGCATTCTAAAGAACGTTAACTAATAATTATATCACTAAAACCAGCTCAAGGTAGCATTGAACACGTACATCATCAATCTAACACCCTTGAGAATTAAACTGTAAAATAATTCTAGAAGGCTTGATTGCTCCCTCTCACAATCTTCTATTTATAAAAATAAATTAATACAAAAGTACATGATAAATAGGGTAATCCTAGACACAATATAATCATGATAAATAGGATAATCCTAGACACAATATAATCATGATAAATATGGTCATCCTAGACACAATATAATCATGATAAATAGGGTAATCCTAGACACAATATAATCATGATAAATAGGGTAATCCTAGACACAATATAATCATGATAAATAGGTAATCCTAGACACAATATAATCATGATAAATAGGGTAATTCTAGACACAACATAATCATGACACAATATAATCATGATAAAATAGGATAAATATCCTAACACTAAAGAAATTTTAAGTAAATTATCCTGAGCAACCAATGTTAACTTATTCTACACATTTTTATAGACTACTTACCTAACCAATAAGTCGCAGCACTAGTAATTGTTTACTAATAACTAAACTTTATTGAATACACTAAGCAGTATATCCTGAATATTTATACTTAGTCTATACTTAGTCTAACAGCAACTTTTAAACACAATAATACTTTTCCACTCATCCAGTAACAAATCATAGAATATATTTGATAAAAAATAATTACGTAAACAAACATTATTGTCATTAGATTTTTACCTTTAAATCTGCATAGAACATCTAAACAAGGTATATCCACAATAATTAGATTCTATCAGCTTAACAAATTTCAGCATGTGCAAATTTCTCTATCTCTTTTATCCCATAATTTCCAAAACTACACCACACACTCATATAAGTATATAAACGTGACTCAAAGCTCGAGTAATTGTACTCAACATCACATATTCCAGCAGCCCTTTAAAATACCAAAAATTCCAATGAAAAACGGGGTTTAACCGAGATGGCAGCTAACAATTTAATCATCAGATTAACAATTCAATTTATAACATACTTATAATTACTCTATTGCTATATTCTATCTACCTAGTTTCAAACAATTATCAATTCACATAACAAAACCATCTCCCATCTCATCTCATAATATTTTCAATCAACAACATCACATTCATAAAACCAGATTCAACTGAATGACAATAGATCATATGTACACAACCATCCCTTTTCACACAGCTTGTATCATTAATATTACAATTATCATTTAACCAAGGCTCACCAGCTTAGAAATCATCATTCAATAAAAACCAGCACAAAATAATACCTACAGTCCATCAACTAGGTTTATTTATACATCCTTCATGCATTTATATAATATTTATGTTCATGACAATATAACAAAAACTTCTTCCTTTCTTAAATAAGATTTTCACTTTACATTCAACCAAATCACACTCACAGAACCCGTAACCTTAACTTACACTAAACTAATTCTGAACATTTATAAAACACATAACAATTCATTACTTTGTTTCGAACATACATAGATATCCATATCCGTTCACACTCTCTCCTCCTATTTTCTTCACACGAATACAGGAAACAAAACTTAAACAAAATCCAACAGCTCACAGCACCTAAACAGCAACAACGAAGAAGGAAAAACTAACCTGTCTCCAGCCACAAAACACCCTCCGCAAACGAACGATACAACCCTCCGCAAACGAACAAAGCACACTCTCACTGGATAGAAGCACCAAAAATGGAATATGAATTCCAACAGAAGAGAACAATTTTGATGTGTGCTGTGAGGGAGAAGTTGGGAGGGACTGATGGAAGAGTAAAAAGGGAAAATTAAATGGGAATTAGGGTTTAGAAAAAGAAAAAAAAAAGTTAAATAGTTAAAGTAAAAATTATTAACTCCTACTTCTCATGCCTAACCAGCCCATAACTAAAAAAAGAAAAACTGATAAAGAAAATAAAAAAAAAAAACAAATGAAACGAAAATAAAAATAAACCTATTTTCCGACCCTATTTTCAAAGTGTTCAATGTTTCTTCTATTTTAATTTGACTTAAATATTAAGTTGACTTTTTTTTTTTCAAGTAAATTTTGATTTTTGTTAAATTTGTTTAATTTAGTATTAACATGGTTCAAAATAGATGATGAGATGTGAGTAGGATGTCTATTTAAATGGTATTAGTAAAAAAGATTAACATAAATTAAATTAACAAGAATTAGGACTTGATTGAAAAAAAAACGAAGACCGCATTGAAAATACTTTACTAAAAAAATCAAATTAGTATCTAAGTCTTTTGCTTTCTATATAAAATTTACTTCAGGATGATAGATAAAGCCTCTTTTAATATCTGTTCATTAATTTATAATGTCTTCCATTTGACATCTAAAACAGAAGACTTTCGATTATATATATATATATATATATATATATATATATATATATATATATATATATATATAAAAGTTCAAAAATTTAATATTTTAATATTTTAAATTGAAAATAGTGTTTTGATTTTTAATATATGTTTGTTTGCAAAATAAAAACTTCACAATGATATCAAAATTAATTGATAATTGATCTTGGTGACGTCTCACGAGTACGTATAAAGTAAGAAAAATCTTAACATTTAAAGTTATTTATATATATATATATATATATATATATATTCATTATTTTGGTACATGCAAAAAATTTATTAACTGCCTACCAATTGGTTTTCTCGTTATCTGTAAACTCTAAACGTGATAAACATAGACTAATTTTTCTCTATGATTATTAGTGTTTTTTTTAAGAACAGATAAAAGTCTTTCTAATACAATATTATCAACTCTTTATTTTGTAAAAAAAAGTAGTTTGATAGTTAACTTTTTAAATATAGACTTTTTTTAAAAAAAGTATGAATATCATTTGATCTGTGAAATAGTGATATATTAAATTAAATTGATATATTAGATGCGAGTTGACATCTAATTTTAATCATGTAGTATTTATTTTTCTTAATTGGTAATTTTGTTTCAATACTGATTGAGTTGTTGTTTCATGGATTTTTAATTTTATTTTATCTTCAATTCAATCTCATTTTATTTAAAATAATTCAATATGATCATTATATTAATTTCGTGTTAAAAAATGTGATCACATGTATATTTATTTTTTCTGTTATCCATGCACCTTTCTTTTTAATTATTTATCATCTTTCATCATTTTTCATTTCTCTATCTTCCCTCTCTTTTCCTCTACATTTTTTTTTCACATTTATTCCCTCTTTTCTACTTCCCTTACCATCTTCAAATTTCATATTTTATTTTGTCTTTTTTTTTCTCTAATTAAACAATTACTTTTTGTCTTCCTTTTTTTTTTTCAGCTTTAATTTAGGCACAATCACAAAATCTAACCATAACAACCTCGAAGATGGTCTTTGTCAAATATTTATGTTTATTTATTTGAGTGATTTTGCTTTGTTTTTATAATGTTGAATGAGATATTGGAAGATTGAACGTGAGATTGAATGGTAACACTATAGTCTATGTAACAAAGAGAAAGAAAAAAACAATACTATGTAATTTAAGTTCATCCTTTAAAAAATGTTAACGCTATAGCTCTTAAAAAAATATCATTTGAATAAAAACTAAATTAATATAATAAATATAAGAACTAAATTATTAATTAAAGTTATTTTTTTATATATTTATACAATGGACAAATAAAATTTGTATTGTAGTACAATTTTTAAAATATTGAGTTAAATATTTAACAACAAACTAATTTTCATTCCATGTTTTATAATTTTAATTATATCTTTTAGAAAATAGTCTGTAACAAAATATTTAGAAAAAATTATTAATTATAAAATATTATTCATAAATATAATATGATTAAATTTAAATAATTATATATTTTATTATTGTTCTATATAACCCATATATATTAGTGTTATTCACATACATCTCCAACTAAATTTTGTTTTTGTCATCTCCAACCTTCAATACTTATTTAGTTATGATATTAGATGTTTAATTTATAATTTTTCATATATTATGTTACCAATTATTCTTATATATGTTTGAATAGATTAACAATAATGAATAATACATTAATTTTGGTAAAAAATTATAATTTAACAATGTTTCCTTATCAATTTTATTCAAACATATTTAAGTCTAATTTGTAACATAATTTAAAAATTATAAATTAAACATTTAATATCATAACTAAACAAATATAATAGGTTGGAGGTGACAAAAACAAAATTTAGGTTGGAGATGTAAGTGAATGACACTAATATATACAAGTTATCTAGAATTCACTAGTCCAGTAAGGGGAAATAGCATCGGTTAATTTTGGTTATAGGCACCGGTTCTGCAACCGAGGAGTATACGAACGAGGTAAAAAGGGTGGCTTTATGCCTCGGTTCAGAACCGAATTAAAACGAGATCAGATTATGCCTTGGTTCTTAGATAATCGAGGCAATAACGTGTTTTTTTTTTGGTTTGCACAGTCCACTTCTCACTCTTCGTTTCACAGTCTACTTCTCCCTCTTCTTTACACAGTCTACTTCTCCCTCTTCGCACAGTCCACGGTTCAAGTTCAAGCAAAATAATAAACAATCCATAGTTCAAGATACAAAACCACATCTCATAAGGAAGCACACGCTAACAGCAACTACAAAGAAATCGGTCCCAAAATAACACAGAAAAAAAGGTATGGGATTGATGCAATGAGCACTGCGGAGGTTGTCATCACCAACTCTGAGAACGATTTGGGGAAGAAGAGAGGCTCCTGCAAGGCCAAACCAGAGAGAAGAAAAGATGAAGGTTGATGCCTCCCCTTCTCGCAGAAACGCCACCGCTGCAGGACGCCCTTATCGCCACCTCGCCACGACCTCGCCGCCACCTCGCTGTGGCCTCGGTGCGGTCTCGCTGCGGTCTTGCCGCGGTCTCGGTGTTACCTAGCCGCCACCTCGCCTCCACAGAAACCACCGCGATTCGTAGATCGACGAACCTCCCACCAAACGCCTTAGATCGGCGAGCCTCCCATCATCGCCGCCGTGGTACTCGTTGCCACCATCGCGCCTCCCTTCTGCTTTCGACCTCGGCCACCATCGCGCCTCCCCTCCGCTTTCGACGCCGACCACCATCGCGTCTCGTCCTCGCACCGTGGCTGTCAAGTGGGAGAGGAGAAGAGAGATCGCGCCCTCTCTGTTTCTGCCAGATGAAAGTGAGATGAGAGTGAGATGAGGAGAGAACGAGAGGGAAGATGAGAGTGAGATGAGATGAGAGTGTCAGAGGAAAGAAGAGGAAAAAAATGAAAAAGCGGGTCAGGTGTGGTGTGACTGATTTGACCGGGTAATAGGCCTCGGTTCTATCTTTAACCAAGTCAATAGGGAGGAGTTCAGACTTTTCAGTGACCAGCAGAGGTGTATAGGCTTCGGTCTCATTCCAAACGAAGCAATAGGGAGGGGTTTAGGCACCGGTTTCGTAGCAAACCGAGGCAGTAGTTACATGTCAGAAGTGTATAGACACTGGTTTTGTGTTAACCGAAGCAATATGGCTTTTGGACCTCGGGTTGGATGGGGACCGAGGTATATAACCTTGTACACTTCGGTTTCTCAATAACCGAAGCGTATATGGGGCGTCAGAATCCGCTTTTTTTACTAGTGATTATAGGAAAAGTTCTTTATTTGAATTATTTTTATTATTGTGAAAAAACACATTTTATTAAAAAAATATAAGCAAACTAAATATTAATATT